>NC_091468.1:62554635-62677135 GCF_027789765.1 Dendropsophus ebraccatus | reverse complement strand
GCAGTCTTTGCCAACACAGAACTGCTGATATGATACTAGATGATATTAGATGAGAATAAAGCTAAAAAAGGCAGTTTACAAAATGACAGCTTATAACAGCTGTATATACCATATATATGAGTACATGAATATATACATTTATGGAAATTCTCTGAACCAGATAAAAGAATCCCTATTGATCTAGTGGCTACCTATTCTGAAGTGCTTTACAATATATGTGCGCACAAAATGACTTTATACAGCAATATAGATAAAGCATAAAATCCCATAGAAAAGCATTAAATGAAGTCCCTCCTCATGGCTCTCTGCACCACAAATGAAGATAGAAAAGATACTAGACTTCTTTATGACCACTAGGTGGCACTACTTTACTGCTTTCTATCAACAGCATAGACTTCACTAAGTCTACAGTCACACACTTTTTCAGGACTGTTTATGATGCCTGCAATCATCCGCAATCCACCTAAAAACCATCTGTAATGCATCCATAATCCGTATTTTTTGTGGATGAGGTGATAGTTAAATATGTGGGAATGGTTTTAAATGATTATTCATCCATATTTCTTACGGATTTACAGACGTCTCATATGTAAAGATTACAGGCGCTCCCATAGACTTCTATGGGACAATCTGTGCCAGAGTCAGTGTCGGACTGGGTTACCTTGGGCCCACCAGGGAATTTGATTCTAGTTGCTCACCTAACATACACCAGATATACCCAGCGCCAAACCTTTCACGTTATTATAGCGACTTTGCACAGAGCTGCGTATGTGACCAGAGATGCTATCTCACTGCTAGTAACTTGTCAGCAGGTTTACATATAAGAGGGGGAGTTACAAATGAGTGCACATAACTCACAGGCGTGTGCAGCAGTGCTGGAGGATTATATGTTATCCTGAAGGAGACGGAGCAGGACCTGCACAGAGAGAGAAAGGGTGAAGGACCCGATCACATGACCAGAAGGTCCTCAACCTTACAGTGTGGAGAGCAGCCCGACAGAGAGGAAGAGGGAGGAAGAGCGGTAAGGCTGCATTCACACGTTCCGTAAAGTTGTCCGTGCGCACAGATCTGTGCAAAGGGACACATTTATAGCCAATTACTTTGTACTGGGCTATTCACATGTTCAGTGTTTTCACGGATCTCCAATCCGTTTGGTTTAGAAATGTCATAACTTGGAACGGAAGCACGGGAGGGATTCCCTTATAGAAATGAGATCTGTGTTTTTCTTGGATGTATACAGATGTGACATCCGTGTTCATCCATGAAAAGCACGGGTGTGATGTAATCAATGTAATTTTAAATGATTTAAACAGATGTGAGAAAAACACGGACACTGAAGCAAAACAGAAGCAAAGCGGATGACAACACGGACGGTTTTGCTCGGATCGCTGGGGTAGCTAGCAGACCACAATCACGGACCAGGAAATACGGAACGATAATCGGCTGAATCGGCCCTATCCGGCCGATTATCATTCCTTGTAATAAAGACAACGATCAACCGATGATCATTCTCATCGGCTGATCGTTGATATAGGTTCTGACTTATAATCGTCGGGCGCCGACCACGCACTCACCGCTACATGTAATAGCGGTGCGCAGCCGGCGCTGACGATATGCAAAGAGGAATAAATTACCTGTCCAGGCTGCAGGGCTCCTCTTCCTCTGTGCTTCTCCCTGGGCCCCGCGCGCTGACAGACCGCTCAGCCAATCACAGGACAGGACCGCCGCAGTCAGTGATTGGTCAGCTGAGACAGGCCGCTCTGAAGCTGGAGCGCACGGCACAAGGGGAGAAGAACAAAGCAAGAGAAGCCCTGCAGCCTGGATAGGTAATGTATAAAGTTTAAACAAGGGCTGCAAGGACATCAGTAAGGATGTAACTGCAGCCCTTGTTAAACGATTATCGGGCCGCGTAATAGGCCTAGAAAACGAGCGCCGATCTAGCAGATCGGCGCACGTTTACAGGTATTATCGGGCCCCCATCGCCCCGTGTAATATCACCCTAAGTGCTGTGTGTTAGTGTCTGACTGTGTCAGTGCCAATCATTTAGTGCCTGTGTCAGTTAGTCAGTCAGTCAGTGTCTGTGTGAGTCCGTCTGTATCAGTCAGGTAGTGTCAGGGTTAGTTAGTCAGTGTCTGTGTGAGTCCGTCTGTATCAGTCAGGTAGTGTCAGGGTCAGTCAGTCAGTGTCTGTGTGAGTCCGTCTGTATCAGTCAGGTAGTGTCAGGGTCAGTCAGTCAGTGTCTGTGTGAGTCCGTCTGTATCAGTCAGGTAGTGTCAGGGTTAGTCAGTCAGTGTCTGTCAAAAATGTCCATTTCCTGTCCGACAGTTTTGTCTAATCTCATAGACCAGTGACAGCATGTGCATAATATTATGTGTGTGTGAGTGTGTGTGTGTATATATATATATATATGTATATATATACATACATATGTATTCCATATAGATGTTCTGTGAATGATGCTTTGTTTTAAACCCCTCTTGTATATTGATCTGAACCGTCACGATGGAGGTAAAACAAGAAAGAACTGAGAAAGCTGCCAGACCCAGTTGCTTCCTTGCCATATGGTGTCCGGGTTAGATCCATAAAAACAACAATATATATAAAGCCGTTCAGTCTGTCACCTTCTCCAAACCAATCTGGTTGTACAATTCCAACCTCATTCTCATGTAGCCAATTTTAGTAATTTTGTGATTATGTATTAACGTTAAGTCTGTCAGTCCTGCTGTCCGGCTTTACCGGCAATCCCAGAGGTACAATAAGGGATAAAGGAATTTAACCCATTAAGCCGCTTATATATGAGGCCTACAACCGTAAATATGTCAGTATATTATATGCCACATGGCATGCAACATGACAACATGTTCCGATTTGCTTCAACCGTTGCCCGCCGGTTATTAATATCTGTAGTGTGGAAAGTTTCAATTACAAAGAAGCAAGATGTTCGAGATACAGTACACCGCCCATCAAACGGAAGGATTAAAGGGGTACTCCGGTGCGAAAAAAAATGTTTTCATATCAACTGGTGTCAGAAAGTTATACAGATTTGTAAATGACTTCTTTAAAAAAAATCTCC
Source organism: Dendropsophus ebraccatus (assembly GCF_027789765.1). Classification (NCBI taxonomy): domain Eukaryota; kingdom Metazoa; phylum Chordata; class Amphibia; order Anura; family Hylidae; genus Dendropsophus; species Dendropsophus ebraccatus. The sequence goes on along the minus strand of NC_091468.1, from coordinate 62,674,062 downwards.
AGTCTTCTAGTACTTATCAGCTGCTGTATGTCCTACAGGAAGTGGTGTATTCTTTCCAGTCTGACACAGTGCTCTCTGCTGCCACCTCTGTCCATGTCAGGAACTGTATACAGCAGTAGCAAACACTCATAGCGAACACTCAAACACTCGAAGCTCATTCTATTGATTCCTGAAACATTTGCCATGTTGAAAACTCTCTGACATGTGGAAAGTTTTGTTGTCTTGACAGTGACACTTTAAAGGGGTTCTCCGGCGTTAGAAAAACATGGCCACTTTCTTCCAGAGACAGCACCGCTCTTGTCTCCAGTTTGGGTGCAAGTTTTTCATCTCAGTTCCATTTAAGTGAATGGAGCCTAATTACAAACCGCACCTGACCTGGAGACAAGAGCTGTGCTGTGCTGTCGTGTTTTTCAGCCAGTGCATGGGGACCTCAAGTCAGATCAGATCTTGTACATTGGTACTTGAGAGGTAATGCTATTAGGAGTAAAACCTAAAGCTGGTCATACACGTCCGAATGTTTGGTTATCTGTCCTGTCTCCCCCATACACATGAACATTTGGCACAGGTGAACTTTTATGTATCGTCTATAGGGAATGGAGAGGTAAGTTACCACCGGGCTGCTGTGCTGGTGACTTAAACTTCCCAGAACAAACAGGGGGGATAGAATAAATCTAGCTCACCCGACCCTTTTCACGGACATCATCTGTCATCGGAGGATCGGAAGGCTGCCATACAGCTTAAGGCTATGTTCACACTATGTATGAGACCGGCCGTTCTGTGACCCGGCCGGGTCACGGAACGGCCGGTCTCTGCCCGGATCATCCCGGCCGGCACTTAAGTACCGGCCGGATGATCTTTCCGGCCGCAGGGTTCTGATGCGGGCGCATCAGTGCGCCCGGATCAGAACCTCCCACAGCACACTGTGAAGCAAGCGGCCAGAGTCGCTCGCTTCATTGTGTGAACTGACAGGGTTTCCTACGGCCGCAATTCATTGAACTGCGACTGCAGAAAACTGACATGTCAGTTATTTGCGGGTCAGCACGCGATCCCGGTCGGATCGTATACGATGTGTATACGCTCCGGCCGGGATCCTATAGAAAGGTAGGCAATGTTCCACACTGCATAAAGTACGGCAACAACGGCTGTACTTTTACGTAGTGTGAACATAGCCTAAAGGTATATGGACACCTTAAAATAAATGTACCACTAAGTACATTGCTTTGTGTTTTTTACATAAATAGATCAGGACCAGCGTGGGGATGCCGGTGATGCAGTCCTTTTCTTGAACCGCCACCCGATTCCCGCACACGGCAATGGTTTATTCCTGAGCACCAGGCCCGACAAGAATCCCTGCGGGCAGGCCCACCGGCCCCTGGTGTGATGATCTCCCCTCTGTGACGCGGCTCCATTGATTCTAATGGAGACACGTCACACAGGGGAGATCAGAACACTGGGGGCCGGGGGGCCTGCCCGCAGGGCTTCTTGTCGGGCCTGGTGCTCAGGAATAAACCATCTCCGTACAATTGAATTGGGCGGCGGTTCAAGAAAAGGACTGCATCAGCGGCATCCCCACGCTGGTCCTGATCTATTCAAACACAAAGCGATGTACTTAGTCGCACATTCCCTTTAAGAATACCTTCTAGAACCCTTCATGACCATAAAAACCATTCATATATGAACAACCCATTTTTAGATTTAAAGAATACTAGAAGAGTTCTGGATTCTTCATGTCAGCAATGATATATAGGACATAGTTATAAAGTTAAGATGATAGAATAGCTAAAATGATTAGAAATTAGGGAGTGATCCCCGTAGCTTATAGAATGAAGCCCTTTCACCACCAGCCATCACCTCCTACGAACTGTGTGTTTGGGATAAAGATTAGCAGGGAACAGCTGATCCGCAGCATAGTTTAGTGATAGGTTTTGTGATGGAGAGCTCTCTCGCTCTATCGCTAGTACTTGGAGTTAGTTCAGAGATTAGTGTTCAGGGATAAACGTATTAAGCAGATCAGAGGTCCTATCAAGTTACCTTAAGAAGGCTAAAGATTGGTCATTGGAATGACATACCAAGGATGCATAAGTAGCTGCAGCTATTCTGACAGCTCTACCGAAGCATTACTCCAGAAACATGCTATACTTAAAGGGCTACTCCAGAAAAAGAAATCTTTCAAATCATCTGGTTCATAAAGTTATATAGATTTCTAATTTACTCCTATTTAAAAATCTCCTGTCTTTCAGTATTTATCAGCTGCTGTATGTCCTGCAAGAAGTGATGTACTCTTTCAAGTCTGACACAGTGCTCTCTGCTGCCACCGTTGTCCATGTTAGGAACTGTCCAGAGCAGCAGCAAATCCCCATAGAAAACCTCCCCTGCTCTCTGTTAGATGTGGTAGGTAAATCTACAGTAAGTCAATGCAATGTAAACCTGCCTAGGATATACATATATCTATCCTAATATAAAAAGAAAGGAAATAATAGAAGGCACACTAGATGGACCAAGGGGGCTTTTTATGCTGACAATCTTCTATATATATATATATATATTTTTAATTTTACAATCTATTCTATATTATGAGTTAAACATGAAAACTTGCTGTTTTTAATCATGGCCACTAAGCCTAATAAGTAGCTGATAGTTTCAGTTCTGTACAGATCATGTGATAGCAGTGTCCTCCTTATCATCTCAGACAGGATTACAGTGAGTGGTGACACCAGTATATAGAGAAGGCTGGACCAGACTATTCACAAATCTTCCAGTACTTATCAGCTGTTGTATGTCACAGACATAGACATGTAGGGCACAAAGCAGCTGATAAGTACTGGAAGATTTGAGATTTTTTAATAGAAGTAAATTACAAATCTCGAAGGAAAACACTTGGCAAGACAAATATACAAAATTAGGCGGCAAATAGTTTTTCACGACATTGACTTTACAAACTATAAATTAAAATAATATAACTAGTAAAGATGAACATGAACATTTCATAAAAACAAAAAAAAAACTTCTATGATACAATCCAGTCAGTGTTCCCCTCTCACTGTAGTAAGTCCCCTTTCCTCTGTCAACACTGACACATTGCCATCGACCCTGTGGATGTTTATGGCTTATGTGTCCATTTTTACACCTCTTCACGTTCAAATGCAATTGCCAGGCTCATGTCATTTCCTCGAATTTACCTTAAATCGTCCTCCATTACTTTCACTTCCTATAATGAACTCTTGGTAATGAAGGCAAAAGGTAAATACGGTTCATGTTAATGTATGATATGGTAGTAATTATTATAAAGCGTGCACAAACATCGCTGAACCCACTAACCCAGTAACCATCATAAGGTCGGTAACACTATGTATAGTATGGCCTATGTGCTATCTGTGGACTCTCTTCACACCCCTGAAGGCTGACTGTGATTTCGGGGGCCATGCCTGAGGATACTGGGGAAGATTTATCAAACATGGTGTAAAGTGAAACTGTCTCAGTTGCCCCCATCAACCAATCAGATTCCTCCTTTCATTTTTCAAAGAGTCTGTGAGGAATGAAAGGTGGAATCTGATTGGTTGCTAGGGGCAACTGGGCCAGTTTCACTTTACACCATGTTTGATAAATCTCCCCCACTGTGCTGAATTTTTTTTTCTTTTCTGGTGGCTGCATGTAGAGATGAATTTTCTTAGGGTTCAAATGGGGCCGAACGATCGGCTTTTGAATTCCGGTGTCCGCCCGCTCTGTGGAGAAGTTGGATACAGCCCGAGGACCGCATAGAAAATATGAATATTGCCATAGGCATCTTGTTGTGCATCTTAATTTGCACCAAGATTTTATGCAAGGGGACGGTGGCACATTTTAGCCACATTTACCAAAGCCTCATGCACTGTCAAGTAAAACTTTAACCCCTTGCTGAAGGGGCAAAATGTGTCTTCACACGTAACAGAATTGCAGCGGATTTCACACGTCGAGTTTGGAGCGAAATCCGCTGCGATTCCTGTAATGTCAATAGCTTTACACACTAAGAGGGAAATTTATCAAACATGGTGTAAAGTGAAACAGGCCCAGTTGCCCCTAGCAACCAATCAGATTCCACTTTTCATTCCTCACAGACTCTTAGGAAAACAAAAGGTGGAATCTGATTGGTTGCTAGGGGCAACTGAGCTAGTTTCACTTTACACCATGTTTGATAAATCTCCCCCTAAATGAAAATTTTGCTGCGAGTATGTAAACGCCCCCCCCCCCCCCCCTTAACCCATGGCGGCCCTGTAAATACATTACCAGTCCATGTTTTAGCCCGCTTCCGTGGTTCCCAGCATCCTGCGTCCCACTCAGCCAGTTAGTGGGTGCTGCGGATATCGCATTGTTTGGCTGAGAAGGACGTTAGGAGGCCGGGAGCCCCAGAAGCAGGCCGGAGCATGGATCGGTAATGTATTCACCAGGCCACCGTGGGTTAAGGGGGGCGGCGTTTACATAATCGCAGCGAGATGAAAATTCCACTGCAAGTATGTAATCCTATTTAAACTGACAGTAGGCAATGGCAGCGGATTTGTGAAACCCACTGCCATTTTGTTACGAGTGAAACCGCTGTTAAGTTGGGTTCACACTACGTTATAGCAATCCATTTCTTTCCTCCGTTTTTTGCAAAAAACGGATGCATGTGCGTGCATCCGTTTTGATCAATTTTTCCATTGAATTCCATTATTAAAAAAAAAATAAAAATGGATCAAAACGGATCCGTTTTTTTTAACGAACACAAAATGTGGTTGACAATGTTTTTGTATAGGTTAAAAAAATGGATCCGTTTTCATCTTTTTTTTATAATGGAATTCGATTGAAAAATGTATCAGAACGGATGCTCCCACATGCATCTGTTTTTTCCATCCGTTTTTTGCAAAAAAACTGATGAAAAAAACCTTGTGTGAACCCAGCCTTAGACACATAACAAATATGGAGCATAGCACATTCAGCATATTGCACCAAAATCCTGGAAGATTTGCAATAGTAAATCTGCTTGGGTCTTAGACAGAGCGATTTTTAACGATCAACAATAGGCGATCGCAAACGAGATTGAACTTGTTCACCATATTGAACAGTCGTAAGTTACGATCATTTACTCCATCTGATCCCAGCAAATGAAGGAACGATGTGGAATTAGACTGAACGATTTACGATGATTTAGTTGTCTGCACCAAAGGAACGATGAACGTTTTCTCGTTGGTTTTGATCGTTGTCTGCATTTACACGAAACTATTATTGTTTAAATTTGAAAAATATAACGGTAATTCACACGATAATCGTCCCATGTAATAGGGAGTTAAGACTCTGTAAGTAATAAGTTTATAAGCAGAAGTGGCTTTCTAACCCCAACCTTGACCAAAGGTCATTGGTGCCCGGATGTCCAGGTCACAATGAAGCAGTGTGATCCTCCTCGCCTTCTAAGAACCATAACACTCTTATTTTTCCACCTACAGGGCTGGTTGGGGGCTCATCTTTTTGTGCCATGATCTATAGTTTTTATTGGTATCATATTGTTGTGAAAGAAAATCAGCAATCCTGGTGCTTTTTCAATTTTTATATTTTAAACTATTCACTGTGTCGATAAAATATTGTTATTTTTTAATAGATTGGACAATTCTGCATGCTTTGATATATAATATATATTTTCAAATTCTTTTATATATTTTTATTTGTAAAATATAGTCCCCCTTGGGGACTATTACAAGCGATCATTGCATTGCTTATACTGATCAATGCTATGCCACTGCATAGCATTGATCAGTATTATCAGCACTCTGCCTGAGGCTGACTCTATGAGAAGATTGCAGAGCATTGATCAGTGTTATCAGCACTCTTCCTGAGGCAGACTCTATGAGAAGATTGCTGATCCGACAGAAAGGAGGTAAGTATTATATCCTTGCCTATCAGTGTAAGTAATTGAGACCGATCAGTCAGTGACAGGTACTTCTCCTGTCATTGACTCCTTTAAGCGCAATGATCACTATAGATTACGGTGTTTAAAGGGTTAATGGCAGGCAGCTGTGTGATTGCGGCTGCCTGATATTATCCCCGGCTCCTGGGACACTAATGTGTGTGGGGACGATAACACAACTAATACCCCTTCACAGCAGAAATGTATGTATTTCTGCATATTCGCAGTCTTCCTTCTTACATTTTTCCTCTCGCCTTCCTTCCCCCAGCTGTAGTTCCCATCATGCTTGCTAGTGAAGTTTTTCTCAGCAGGGATCCCATCAATTTATAGGGGAAGGAAGATGAGCTAAAGATTTAACACTCAAATGACCCATATAAAGAGACTAAAGGAAGCTTCACTGCGGCAATAAAACAGTCTGACAGGTTAGTTAAAGGAGAAATCCCCATTTTTTAGCAAATGCTGAGGAGGGGGAGGATAAAAGGAATAACATGCTCTTACCTCCCCGGCTCCAGCACTGGTGGCCAAATACCGCCGCTAGCGTTCTCGGTCATGACGTGTGAGGTCCACTCAGCCAGTCAGCAGCCGTAATGGAGTCCCGCCTCGGACGCTGACTGCTGAGCTGACCTCACACATCATGACCCGCGTCCCCGCTCAGACCGGGAGGCAGCCGGGGACCGGAGCGACGGTATGCAGCCATCAGAGCTAGAGCAGGGGAGGTAAGAGCTTGTATTCCAGTTTTCCAGGCGGTCCTCCGGCTGTATCCACCCTCTCCACGGAGGTGGAAGACAGCGGGAATCATTGCCGAGAGTTCAGGAGGTTCGGACCATCCCTACTCCCCACCACTTGCTAAAAAAATGGGTCTGTCCAGACTTCTCTTTTAACATGCCTGAAGAGAATAATAGTACAGTGGTACCTTGGTTTAAGAGTAACTTGGATTGAGAGCACTTTACAAGAAGAGCTCACAGTTTTTCAAAATTGTAACTTGGTTTAAGAGCATTGCTTTGGTTTAAGAGCTCCCTGTACTGGGTGGGAGGGGGCATGGTCTGCATAGTGTGGTCTCCAGCAGCACTGTACTCTGACCCAGGAAGTCTCACTCACCTTCCAAATCATAGCAGATCCACTTCAGGCTGGGGCTTACATCAGGGGACAGGACTGTGGAGGTAATCTCTCCATAGCTGTAACCCCTCTCTCCCCGGACAGAGAGTGCTGCATGTATGTGCCCACATCTGCCCTGCTCATTCCTTCATGCTCCCTGCAGTCTCTGTCCGCCCTTGTGTTTCTCATCCTCTCCATTACTGTACAGTAACTTATAATATCACATATTCAGCTGGGTTTTTTTGGTTCATTTTTTTCACATGTTATTCAGAATACAAAATATTTATTTTAGGGGTGTGGAACCAATTGTCTGCATTTCAATTATTATACTACTTTTGATTTAAAAAAAAACTATACTGCAATATACCTAGTACATGATTTGATGTAGCAGGGGAAAGCCTACAATTTGCTAAAGCCCATGGCGTATTATATATATATATATATATATATATATATATATATATATATATATATATATATCCAAGGTCCTCCAGCCTTGTCTTTGGGATTCCACACTTCTGGCTGAGACAGGACAGTGCTATGGCCAGTGATTGGCTAAGCAGCCTGTTACTTCACAGACTGGTTTCTAAGTGCCAAAGGCATCTGTGGTGAGCGGAGAACACAGGAACCAGGCAGCAGAACACCAGGGGAGCCTGGACAGGTAAGTATAATCTTTATTATTTTCTATACCCTTGGGTCCGATGCGCATTAGCTATTACACGTAATCATGCGTTGTCAGCAGCTGATAAATTTTAAATATGTTGAAAGACCTATAAACGTTTCTCCGGCTGATCATTGTCTTTATTACATGGAGCGATAATCTGCTCGTTGGGCAGATTATCACTCTGTGTTATAGGGCCCTTACATGTCTTTTTATTAATTTTAACATAGTATGGAGATACAGTAGTGACTTGGATTATGAGCACAATTCGTTCCAACACCGTGCTGACAAGATGCAGTGACTCTGCAGTAACTCCACTCGACACTATGCGGTGTTCCTTCCTCAGAGAGGACAAGTCAGAGATCATCTCAACCCACGCCGTGGACTAGAAGAGTCACAGTGCAGGACAGCATCCACAAAGCAGAAGGCTAGGAACTGATCCGGATAGAGCAAAGTTGCTAGAAGCCTATGAACTCTATCTCGCAGCGTGGGTGTCAGCAGGGAACCCTCAGCATTCCGCTCAACCCAAGTAACAAGGTCTGGGGATTGTGTAACCCACTAGGACGGGCCAAGACCCAAAGGTCAAAACACAGGCACAAGTATTCTCTTTTTCTTCTCAAGTATTCTTCTACCTCATCCTACAACATCCCAGCAGAGCACAGTACTAATTGGGTTGGGACTCTCAAGACATCCTCCTCTCCACAACTCTGACTCTATACTCTCAGCATGGAACTCAGTCCACACGACTGTACTACATCTCCACCGCTCACTACAGATCTGGATACTAACTTGTTAAGTGTCTTATCAAGTGTAAAGTGTTGTTTCAAGGTAAAGCTGTATGACCTGCTGTACATACACATTAAAGTAGACCTTATTTATGATAAAGGGACTCTGTGATTTCTCAACCTGCACAGACACAGTACATGAACATTCCTTGGGTTATCTCCCTTATCTGTGGGTGGCAGTGCCAATGGTCCGGGTGGGCCATTGCTCCACTCCGGACCACCGTGACTACTACCCAAGGGACCCCGCAACAGCCAGGCAGGTCACTGACTACAGGGGTACAAGGTATAGCCGGCCCTCTAAATAAAAGCAGGTGTGCCACCATACCTGTGTGCCCAACCGGCACTGGCATCACAACATAACTTCATTGGGCCCGGATATATCTCGGCCAACCACCATAGAACTGGCGTCACACTTCACTATCTGGCAAGTGACCGGCCGCACCTCCGCCATAACACTGCAGGGGGCACAGCACATATATCTTTTGTTTCAACTGTCTATGGCAGGGATGGGGAATCTTAGGCGCTCCAGCTGTTGGAAAACTGCAATTCCCATCATGCCTGGATAGCTGAAGGCCAAAGGTCTATGGTGAGCTGTAGTTATAGCCATTTATACTCCCTTTACCATCAGACTATCACGGGGAGAGATAGATCCATTCTCAGGAGCTCTTTGGCCTCTGATCATGATCAGGTAGTTTCGGTTTCCCAGTATTGTACCTCCCCTGTAGACCATTAAAGCTTCTCAGTAGGGTGGCGACTCCATAGGTGACTACAAAGTAAACTTGTCTAGAAAGCGCCTTGAAGAACTCTAAATCAGAAATGCAAATGGAATCCAGACTTCCTAGAGGTCAGATTAAGATTACAGGATTAAGGTAACCCACACGCAAAGAAATCCCCAAACACAAACATTGCATAACATATGCAAATAAAGACCTGGGGACACCCGACAGTAGCACAGGTAGTATTTACAGTAATAAGGTGATGAGGTCTCAGATTGTGTTGGGTGATTATACAGAGCATCATTCCCTTATATTCCCTTATACACAGATTCCCCCCCCCTGAGTGATTATACAGAGCATCGGCCCCGTGTACACAGCCCCCCCCCTTTTCTCAATTACATATTGTATACAAAACATATAAGGTGCAAAATAATATCTCTAAGGGTACTAGCCGATAATCGTTTAGTGTAATAGATCATGTTTTAAATCAATGATCAGCCAACATGCATGATGTTGCCTGATCGTTGATTTAAAGCATGACCTAAGATCCCAATAATGACAGTCTGCTAGCCACCACTACATGCAACCGGAGCGGCGGCAACAGACCGCCACAATCTGCTATGGGCCACCTGGATTGTCCGGGCAGCCCCTCCCGCAGCACATACCCCCCCTTGATGACTTTGCGTGTAATACCACAGACAGCGAGCAGAAAATGAGGAGCAAGTGAGCGCCGACACATGTCAGCAACTAGCGGGTAAGAGCCAGGGGGGCAGGCGCAGGGAGGCTGCCCGGGTGATCGCTGGATCGTCCGGGCAGCCCGTAGTACACAGAGCGACGGCAGCATATCGCCACTTCTGTTAATGTCAGGAATTGTCCAGAGCGGAGAGGTTTTCTATGGGGATTTGCTACTGCTCTGGACAGTTCCTGACATGGACAGAGGTGGCAGCAGAGAGCATTGTGTCAGACTGGAAAGAATCCACCACTTCCTGCAGGACATACAGCAGCTCATAAGTTTTGGAAAACTGGAGATTTGTAAGTTAATTACAAATCTATATAACTTTTTGACACCAGTTGATTTAAAATCAGTGGAGTTAATCTTTAAAAGGTTTTTCCAATTGCTTATCTGCGGTCTTCTCACACCTCATTGATCAGCTATTGGTGGATAAGCCATTACAGATGAGCGCAACTTGAGCATGCTCGAATCTGTCCGAACCTGGGAGTCTTGGAAATCGATTACCAGTGGCTGCTGGGAAACCCCTTTAAGAACCCGAATATATGCACAATAAAATGGCCGTTACTCCTAGCCCCCTCATATCTCTCTGGATACATCGCACTAGTACTGGATCCACATTGTAAAGTGTAATAAAGAGATGTCTCCACATCACCAGAATGGTCTCTGTCTATAATATACTGGTAATGTGTGGTGAACAGTAAACAGCAGCCAGCATGTAGCACTGTGTACATACACACATTAACACCCGGGAGTTATCTCAGCAAACACACAGGCTGCAGTAATATCCCGACCACAATAAATCAGATAACACAATGAATAAGCAATGTTTGTGTAACCTGTGCGGGCGACAGCTACAGTATACAACTCACATCACACATCACTGAGGATGGAGACATCTTATTGAGGACTTGGTTAGGGAGTTCCATCACAATCCCCCCATATGAAATCTCCTTAATATGATGTACAAGAAGTAATGCTCCATGGTGTTGTGACTATAGGGGTTGCTGTAGTGGCAGTTGTCACTGGACATCGGAGCTACAGGGGCCCCCAAAACTATATTACCACATGAAGGGCCCCTTCACGCGTCCGTGGCCGTTTTCCCGGCCAGGAAACACTGGTCAGAAAGCCTTTCGGGAGGAAAGGCTCAATGTTTCCTGGCTGTAAAATGGAGAAGGGGGAAAAAATCATACTTACCTGCAGTAGTGCTCCCGGCCGGCTTCTCCTTCACTCTTTTGAATGGAGGGATAATGCTGGCTCAGGAGTGATTAACAGGGTCGAGAGCCAATGGCTCCTGGTCTGGTCAATCACAGCACCGCTAGTAGCCTTATGCGCGCCTTAGATTAGGATCACATATAGTTAAAGGGCCAGCAAAAACACGCATCGGCAGGGGCCCAAGGTGCTGGCGCCAGCCTGTGCTGCCATGCAGAGCATGAAGAATATGACCGCATAGGGTTCTATCCTGAAAGGTAGCCGTGCCGCATAGAACCCTATGGATACGGAAATTTCTGATGAGAAATCCAGTTAAATTTCCTGGACGTGTGAAGGGGGCCTGACGCTGACTCTCCTGAATCGCTCTTCCTGGTCATAGAGGCGGCTGCCTAAAACCATGAATCCTAACATTTTCTGCTCACTATCCTAGACAAACAGGTACAGCAGTGCCTTGGATTATGAGTATAATTTGTTCCAGGACCGTGCTTGTAATCCAAATCCACTCTTAAACCAAAGCAAATTTTCCCATAAGAAATCATTGAAATGCAGACAATTGGTTCCACAGCCCAAAAATAATGTTTTTTTTTATTCTGAATAACATGTGAAACAGATGAAACAAACATTCAGAAACAGCAGAATATGTGATATTATAAGTTACTGTACAGTAATGGAGAGGATGGGAAACACAAGGGCGGACAGAGACTGCACGGACGTATTACACGGCCCAATCAGCAATGTGAAAGAGCGCTGATCTGCTATATCCGTGCTTGTTTACTGAGCCTAATACACAGCTCGACTATCGTTTAGCAAGGGATGTATATATAGCGATGTCTGTGCAGCCCTTGCCTTTAGTGTAAAATAATAACTTCAGAGCCTGGCTGTAATGTTCCACCGGCATCTGCGGGGAGTGGGCAGAAGCCAGGAAGACACCGGGGAGTGTGGACAGGTGTGTATATACTTCATTACTTTCTTTACACAGTTGTCAGCCATTGGCCGTGCATCGCTATTACACGTAGACATGATCAGCCGATAATACCGAACTATAATCTGCCCAATCGCCCTGATTAGGCAGAATATCGCTCCATGTATCAGGGCCCTTAGGGTCTAATTAGACAAAGCTATTTTTAACGATTAACGTCAAAAAAGATTGTTTATCGTTAACCTGAAATCGTTCACCATATCATACAGAACGATAGTCGTTAGTTACTACAATCATTTACTCCATCTGATCCCAGCAAAAGAAGGAACAATTTGGAGTTACACTGAACGATTAGTGATCGAATGTAAAATTACAGCGAAGATTAGTGAACGATTAATAATGATGTTAGGGTCAGATCTAAATCAACGATCAACGACACACAAACGATTTTTCGATCGTTGCCTGCAATTACACAGGACCATTATTTTTTAAATTCGAACGATATAACAATTTTCAGCACAGTAATCGTCCCGTGTAATAGGGCCCTTAGGGTGGTATTACATGGGACGATTTATCGGCGATTAACGATAAACGTCCTCTATGACAAACAATCTTAAATTATTCACCCTATTACACAGGACGATGATCGTTTCTTACGGTCGTTCTTGCGCTCCTCCTTTCCTGGCTGATAGACGTTTCTATGTAACAGGCGTAACTTCATGGCATTGCTAGATGTTGTATAGGGGTGGTCCCATCCCCTGCCATTTTATTGCTGTGGGAGCGGGTCCCTTACGAGCGAGCGATCAGCTGCTAATGAGCTCTTAGGAGTCATTTCCCCCTTGTATTTCGGTGAACTCCTCTGATTAGAAGCCCAGCCACCTCTCTATGTTGATGTGATCTACATGTGGAGCTGTGAAAGGTGTCAGTATTCACACTTTAGTCGAGTCACAAGTTGACCTTTCTTATAGGCATGGCACAATATAAGAACCCCTTTTTAATATCTTTTCCCTTTATAAGTCAGAGAAAAACCTTTGGGGCCAGTTCACACCGGCAAAAATAATATAAAATCGCTTCTGTTGATTTTAATGTATAAAGTACAACTAATGCCTGGGAGAAAGAAAAAAAAACATTATAGGGGTTGTTCACCAAAAATGTTTTCCTTTCAAATCAACTAATGGCAGAAAGTGCAAGGGATTTGTAATTTACTTCTATTAAAAAATCTCAAGTCTTCCAATACTTATCAGCTGCTGTATGTCCTGCAGGAAGTGATGTATTCTCCCCAGTCTGACACAGTGCTCTCTGCTGCCACCTTTGTCCATGTCAGGAACTGTCCATAGGAAACCTCTCCTGCTCTCCAAACTGGAAAAAAATACCACTTTATAACAAAACAAAAAAAAAGTTGAGCACTTTTTTGTTACTAAGACCCCCAGAGATCAGCCTATTATGTGAGAAAACCAGGCTGCATGGCCTTTGTTGCAGCCCCTATAATAGATGGCCCCCTATGTACGTCCCCCTATAGTAGAAGGCCCCCTGTATAGTCCCACCTTTAGTAGATGCCCCACTGTATAGTCCATGGTCCCCTGTGTAGTCTTACAGTCTCACAATAATCACCTCCCACACGCTCCCCCATTGCTGCAGGTCTCCCGACGCTGCTCTCCTCTGTTCCCTCTTCCGGTACACACGGTGTATGTTACAGACACTGCCTGCGTCGGAGTCCTGGACACTTGTGAGCAGTGCTGACAGGCACCCGGGACTTCTGCTGCAGGCAGGGTGGAGAGAGGGGGAGTGTGTGGGAGATGAGTATTGTTTATAGTGGGCTCACCTGGGACGGCCCTGCAGCTGCACTGGGGTTTTGGGTATTTTTCCTGTAACAGTTATAAAGGGAATCTGTCACTAGGTTTATGCCGCCTTAAATGAGGACAGCATGAACTAATGACAGAAATGCTGAACAGATCGGTGTATTACTCACATTCTGTTCAGCCGTTCTCCTAATATGCAGGAGAATAGGATTCTTGCTACACCCCTCCCCCTGCCCTCGAGCTGCTGATTGACAGGTGACTGCCTATACACAGCATGGATAGATAACTGCCAATCAGCAGCTGGTGGGTGGAGTTTTCTGCTTCTCATGAATATCCAGGACTACTGAGCTCATGCACACAATGGACAAGACTACTTATTGTCCATGTTATTCAGGAGGATATCTCTGGATCAGCTGCACAGAACAATATAAGTGATACATCATTCTGTTCAGCTTCTCTGTCACTAGTTTATGCCGCCCTGAGATAGGACAGCATAATACTACTGACAGAGTCTCTTTAAACATTCTACAACTGTAACCTTCTACTTTTACCATTCAGATTAATTTTGTAGGATTTTCCCATCACTAATCTGTCTCGACCATTTTAACAGTGAGAGAATTAGTTGCATATTGGAGAATCTCTGGTTGCCCTGCTTGGCACCGACGGCCAGATTACCCCTGCACGTGGCTGCAAGCTGTTCATTATATTAGGCTACCATTTTGTAAAATAATAAAAGATGCTGTATGCCGGTTCCATATATAACATACAGTCATGTCATGAATGACGTCCAGATACTGATAGCAATGCGTTTACCATGAAATGAGCATTTTCTAGAGTAGCTAATATTATATCGGGCATTGCAGTACTGTTTCAATGACAATTGACTGATCTTCTTTCTTGCATCATCATTATCCATATTTACTTAGTATATGTGTCTGCTGTGGTATATGTTTTTTTTTTTTTAACCCCTTAGTGACAAGAGACAGAAAGACATAAGTAACAGTTGCCTAGGCCTTAACAACATGCAGGGCCGGCGTTACCACAGGGCTTACCAGGGTAATTGCCGGGGCCCCAGTGCCTCCAGGGGCCCAGAGAGGAAGAGGGCCTGTGTTCTGATGTTTAGGCTGCTCACTGTAGTGCAGGGTGAGAGCTGAACATCAGAACTGAAGGCAGAGAAAGAGCAGGACCTGTGAGCGTCCTGCAGAGAGAAGGACCTGATCACATGACCCACAGGTCCTCAATACTACACTGTGGAGATTGGCCGGGCAGAGAGGAAGAGGGAAAAGAGTGAGCTGTAAGTGCTCTGTGTGTATGTATCAGTCAGTAATGTGCGTGTCATTAAAGTGTCGCTGTCATTTCACAAAACTTTTGACATGTCATGGTCTGGGTGTGAGTGCTCAGGAGCCCGACTGATCACGTGACACAGAGCCAGGAGAGGATGCACTGAAGCGCGTCTTCTCCCGGCTCTATCTCCCAATCGGTACAGATCTGAACACTCACACCCGGACTTTATGACATGTCAAAAGTTTTGTAAAGTGACAGTGACACTTTAAGTGTCTGTGTCAGTCAGTAATGTGTGGGTTTGTGTATGTTAGTGGTGTCTCAAATGATTGTGCATAGTGGATATACGGATGAGGGGCCCGCTGGGGCTCTGTCACCCAAGAGCCTGCAAAAACCTGGAGCCGGCCCAGACAACATGTGACATACCAAGCATTGATCTGAACGATCAATGCTATGCAATAACATCAGTGTAATCTAATGATTGCTTGCAATAATCTCCTGGGGGAAGGGCGAGGGGGGGCTAAAAAGTGTGAAAAAATATATAAAAAAAGTTTATTAAAAAAAAAATCCCTCCTCTAATAAATAGTCAATAATAGTCAAGTAAGCGCATTAGGTATCGCCATAAACTTAACGGGGGACTCCAGAAAAAAAAAATCAAATCAACTGGTACCAGAAAGTTATAAAGATTTAGAAATTACTTCTATTTAAAAATCTACTTATCAGCTGCTGTATGTCCTGCAGGAAGTGGTGTATTCTTTCCAGTCTGACACAGTGCTCTCTGCTGCCACCTCTGTCCATGTCAGGAACTGTCCAGAGCAGGAGAGGTTTTCCATGGGGATTTGCTGCTGCTCTGGACAGTTCCTGACATGGACAGAGGTGGCAGCAGAGAGCACTGTGTCAGACTGGGGAGAATACACCACTTCCTGCAGGACATACAGCAGCTGATGAGTACTGAAAGACTGGAGATTTTTTCTTAAATAGTAATAAATTACAAATCTGTATAACTTTCTGACACCGGGAAAAAAAAATTCTCTGGAATACCCCTTTAAGTATTCTTTGCTTATAGTCTAAATAAATGTTAACTTGACTTCTAGCTGTAATAATCGGTATTATTACCATTCCCTTCTGTTCTAGCCCATGAAATGTATGACGGAGAATATCACCTTGGGGCTCCCAATTAGAATTTAAATACTAGGCTCATGCAGGTTGCACAAGCCCTGGAACAAGGACACGCGCTTGACAGATGTGTAAACGAGGAGCAGGTTGAGGGGAAGAGCCATTGTTTGGTGAAAGGGGCCTCAAACAGTTTGATACACACTTTACAATTCAGCGCTGAGAGAAGACTCAATAATCAGCACAGCCCTCCCCAGTCGCCTTTCATCTCAGTTTACCTCCCTCCACATCCCATTCAGCGTGCCTCACTTCCTCCCCCCACCTTGTAGTAGCAGGTCCTGATATTCACACTACACATAAGCTGTGACCTGTCCCTTTAAAAAGATCCCGCTTAATCAAAACATATGCTGCGGATCCTCGTGACTTCAAAGAAGTAAAAATACATTTGAGATATTTTCATTCTAAACCCTCATGTTGCGTTTTTCCATAAACATTTATTCGTTCTTAGGTTGGGTTCACACTACGCATTTGCGTGCATCCGTCCTGATTTGGATTTTTTAACATACACAAAGACGTAGTTGACCTCATTTTTGTGTCCGTTTAAAAAAAATATCCTTTTTTTTATAATGGAAGTCAATGGAAAAACTAATCAAAATGGATGCACATAAATGCATCCGTTTTTTCATCAGTTTTGTTTTGTTTTTTGCAAAAAAACGGATGAAAATAACGGATTGCAAAAATGTAGTGTGAACCCAGCCTAAGGCTACATGCCCACAATCAGTAGTTTTTCAGGACTGTACATCATGTCCGCAATGCGCAAACATTTCATCTGGAATGCATCCATATTAGATCCATAATCCTTATTTTCTTTGCGGATCAGTAAAGAAGGGGAAAGTGATCGTTAAAACAATAGGGATGGTTTAAAAAAAAAATAAAAATCATTTATCCGTATTTTTTACGGACATTTTGGACTTTAAATCCGTAAAAAAAAAATTAGGGATCCGCTAAAAAATACAGAAGCTTCCATTGACTTCTATGGGGAAGGTTGTCGTTAAATAAATGGACATGGTTAAAAAAATGATTACTCATCCCTATTTTTTATGCGTGTTTTGGATGTTAATTCCGTAAAATTCCGCAAAAAATTTAGGAAGCTTCCATAGACTTCTATGGGACAATTTGTGCCGCAATTACGGTCCATACTGGAGCTTGAGAGTAATTTTGCAGATGCGATTTTTCCGGATTTTGGATCCGTAAATATACGGACAGTGTGAACAGCCTGATTGAAATCAATGGGTCCTAATTTTTTGGAAACTACGTAAACGCGTGATTGTAGCAATACAAGTTTATGATGTAGATGCTGTATGCAGCTCTGTCTGCGGAGTGAAGAGGCAGCGATCAGTAACCTGTCCAAAGTTTATATATCATCAATATATATATATATATCAATTGCCTAATGTAAAACAGAATAAAAACAGACAACTAGTAAAAAGGGCATCAATACTGGAAGCCGTGCAATAATAGTATTGTCCTGCGCACACAAACACACACACACACACACACACACACTCGAGCACGCACTAGGCGGACTGTTATGAGAAACAGTGAACAAGACATCTTGATATATGAGAAGCAGTTATCCTGGGAACTCCTGTTTCTCTATGCAGAAGCTATAATAAATAGTTGCCATATGCTGTGCACAGATGCTGCCTTGAAAAGCGGCTCCTGTGCAGCAGCCCAGGGTTTCTCAGAGTCAGCTCCTTTATTAAATGATTGGCTGGCTGCAATCTGAGCCACAGCCTCGGGTTAGGTAGACTGCTGTCACTCTTCTGAAAAGGACCTCACAATGCTGAATGCATTTGAAAGAATGGCCTCACTATTTACTTTGTTTCTCCTTCTTTTTAGTAGTAGTAGTAGTTTTTTTTTTCTTCCTGTTTGAAATGGTAAACCACATTACAGGCTCGGGTACAGTTAAAGGGAACGTCCTACCAAATGGTGCTTGTAACGTAGAAGAACTTCACAATGTTGACTAGAAGCTATGGGATTAGAGTTTTTTCGTATGTACCATATAAACAATAAAAAAACTATACGGTTGGCAAGGCCTTTGAAGTCCATAAATATTTACTCTTGAAGTGTTACCGTCACCATAAAAACTTTTGACGTGTCATAGAGACATCATGGAAGAACTTGATCTGACAGTGTCTAGTAGTGAAGAAGTGATGAAAATGTATTCAAGCAAGATACATCATGGTAACATTTCGAACCTAGCTTAAGAAAGGCCCGGTAGGGTCGAAACGTTGCCATGATGTATGTTGCTTTAATAAATTCTCATCACTTCTCCACTACTGAATGCTGTCGGATCAAGTTCTTCCATGATGCCATATGGTTTCTGAATGGGATTGGAGACCCTCTGGCGTGCGTCCATTCTTCTATAACTTTAAGAGGCATATTCTACAAATATCAGGTGCTGTTGGACTCTTTGGAGTTCGTGTCATAGAGACATGTCAAATGTTTTGATCGGTCCGGGTCTGAGTGTTCATACCTGTACCGATTGAAAGAGAAGGAGCAGGGAGAAGACCGCGCTAAGTGCTGTCCTCTCCCCGACTTGTGTTAGGTGATCAGTTGGGCTCATAATGTAAGTCTATAGAGCCCGACTAATTATGCTAACACAGAGTACAGTCCTTTCCTAGTACTAGTTCTCCCGATCGGTATGGATATGAACACTCAGAGCAGGACCGATCCAAACTTTTCACATGTCTCTATGAGACTTTAACTGTATGCGCTTTATGATACTTTAACTGTATGCGCTCCTAATTAGGAGCACATACAGTTAAGCGCAACATTGTGATTGGCTGGGCCATTGGCTCCCGACGCTGTCAATTATTCATGTGGCTGGAGACCGCATTACACCTCCGACCACAGGAGGTCGCTACCTTCCTCAGGGTTGTGCATGCAACGGCAGAAGACAGAGTGATAAGCGCAGAGAACAAAGCTACTGCAACCTGCAGAAGGTAAGTATGGCTTTTTTTTTTTTACTTTTTTACGGCCAGGAAACACTGATGAAGCTTCCTGACCTGCGTTTCCTGACAGTAAAATAGGCTGCTGACGTGTGAAGGGGGCCTTACTGTCTCAGCCTGCTCAGCCAATGAGTGGCAGTAAAGGTGACCCATCTTAGCTAGTGATTGGCTGAGCTGTGACAAGACGGGGCCAACACATGGTAAACAGCAGGGGATCAGGCAGGTGAGTACCCCATATTTTAGTGTTTGGTAAGGCAAGTCTACATGGAATGGAATAGCTGCCGCAGATTACAGTACCAGCATGTGTACGGGCAGTAGCGGCATGTGTACCAGCAGTACCGGGATATGTACCGGCAGGGTTTCACTGATCTCATCCCTATAGTGTTGAATTATTTCCTATAGAAATGAACCTGCAGGGCGGATTTTAAAAAACATAGATAAAGGTAAAACACGACTTAAAGGAATCATCGGTTCACACAACTCCTGAACAATGGGAAAGTGAAGAACATGTAGTGACCTCTGCCTGAAGCCAGGGACCTTCCTAGTTCTTATGGGAAAGTTCAAGATGTATGTCCCCACACATGAGGCCTGTCAGCTTATTGATGAGGAAGCACATTAATCTTGATGGGCTTTTCAGTAGCCTTCCTCCCTATTGTATAGATTTGGTTAGACACCTCCTAAGCTCACTCGCCCCTCACAGCTGTGGAGAACTGCTGCTGAAATACCTTAAAAGCAGATCGGAAATTCACTTGTCGCAATCTGCATCATGCCACATACAAACTATATTTTTAAAATGTTAGTTCCAAGCCCAATAATAATGTTTATTGTACGATGAAGCATTAGGAACCAAATAGGGTAGATAACTCACATGTAGAAAAGTAACAACATGCACCTGAGGAAGAGGCCGGACCTGCCTGGAAACCCGTCATGCTGTACATTGATTTAGAGTGGAGGTCTGCATCATGCCGTATACAAACTGGTATATTTAAAATGTTTGTTCCAAGCGCAATAATATTTATTGTATGATAAAGCATTAGGAACCGAATAGGGTGGATAACTCGCATGTAGAAAAGTAACAACATGCACCTGAGGAAGAGGCCGGACCGGCCTGGAAACCCATCGGGCTGTACGTTTATTTAGAGTGGAGGTCTGCATCAGTTCCACACAGGTGTAATACAGATACATTTTTAAATTCGTATTACGGCCATGAGTCCCTGCCCAACAGTGGATGTGGAGATACAAACCGATACCATCATAGATTAGTATCATGTGGTTAGTTCGCCATTAGATCCCATCAGGCCTGGACCAGCAGCTAAAATACAACTGGTTGTCTTTAGGTGACGACCAAACAACTTTTTTTTTGTTGGCCGTTGTTTTGGACGACTGTCATTTTGAGTACAAATAACTGACCACATTTCAAACCACGTGTACACTGGCACGTTTTGGTTTGTCGCTATGGAGGATTTAGAGCAGGGATAGGGAACCTTCGGCCCTCCAGCTGTTGCAAAACTACAATTCCCATCATGCCTGGACAGCCAAAGCTTTAGCTTTGGCTGTCCAGGCATGATGGGAATTGTAGTTTTGCAACAGCCGGAGAGCCGAAGGTTCCCCATCCCTGATTTAGAGGGATTTAGAGGGATCTTAATGAATGGTAATTTTAAGCTAAAAACCAAGGCTATGTTCACTATGTTGGACAACTGTCAAATAATGACCGTTATTACCCAAATAACGGACATTGTTTTAAATGAACGTCGGTTATTGGTAATCTTACAGGTAATTCTTTGTAATGTTATGCAATCAGGTAACTTTCCGCAATGTATCCTCTCGTGGCTTCATCCATTAGTGTAGTTAGAACTTCCGCACCGGTCTCTATTGTATCCTAATGACAAACAGGAAAGTATAAAGGTGACATATGTCTAGCTGGCTGAAAGGTAATATTGGCCGAGACACGGCCCAGAACGCTCTGAAGCCAGGGAGCGCAGCTGCTGGAGTGTTAAATCAGAGAACAGCTGGGCTATTAGCGGCCTGGGCTTGTGCCGCCTCTGCCGCCACCGCTGCTGCTGTTGTGCTGCTATCACTGCTGTTGGGACTCACAATGCATTTCAATGCTCTCCGGTCAGCGGCACTGCTATTGTGCATCTATGAAGCGTGCTCAGGGCTGACACATCAAAGGCAGCACAAGCCTCTGTGGAGGGAAGGCAGATCAGATGGCAGGATTACTTTAAATGCACCCTCTTATTTTTCTGGAGAGTGTGTGGGGTGGATTTTAACCTCTGAACTGCCATATAGAAATGAGCCGGGGACTATTACATAAACAGCTTGAAGAGAACCTAAAAAAAAAAAGAGCACACAAAATAAATAAATAATAATTTTTATTTACATAGCGCCAAAAGATTCCGTAGCCCTTGACTGTTTACTCTTCCTTTCCCCACTATAGCAGTATATGGTCGATAGTTATATGGTCGATAGTTATTTGCGTGTAAGGCTGCGTTCGCACTACGTTTTTGCACTACGGATGGAAAAAAGGAAGTGTTTGTGTGCGTCTGTTTTGATCCGTTTTTCATTATAAAACTAATGGGATCAAAAAGCATCGGTTTGTTTAACGTACAGAAAAAGAAGGTCAAGTGCGTTTGTGCACATTAAAAAAAAAACGGATGCATTTTGATCTTTCTTTTTTTTTTCAATGGAAAAACGGATCAAGACGGATGCACACAAATGCATCTGTTTTTCCGTCCTTTTTTTGGCAAAAACATAGTGTGAACCTAGCCTAAGGGTCCTATTAGACAGGCCAATGGAGGCCCGGTAATAACTGTAAACGAGCGCCGATCTGCTAGATTGTTACCGATGTCCTTGCAGCCCTTGCTTAAACTGTGTACATTACCTATCCAGGCTGCAGGGCTCCTCTTGCGCTCTGCTTCTCCCCGGGTCCCACGCACTGCAGCTTCAGAGCGGCCTGTCTTACCTGACAGGCCGCTCAGCCAATCACTGGCCGCGGCGGTCCCAGACAGACAGGCCACTCTGAAGCTGCAGCGTGCAGGACCCAGGGAGAAGCAGAGCGCAGGAGGAGCCCTGCAGCATGGATAGGTAATGTATACAGTTTGGAAATCGTCAGCCGCCGGCCGCGCACCAGTAGGTCCAAACCTATATCAACGATCAGCCGATGATCGTTGTCATTGGTTGATCGTTGTGTTTATTACACGGAGCGATAATCGGACGGATAGGGGCGATTCGGACGATTATCGTTTCGTGTAATAGGGCCCTAAGTATAGAATTTTGGGAGGAAAACAAAGATTCAAATCAATCCCATTTTATTTATTTTTCTTATAGCAACATTCTGCAATAAAGATTACAAACATGTTTGTATATGGATTTCCTTTATAATGCTAGAAATAGGAGTGTGGTACTTTTTTTTTTTTTTTTTATTAATTTTCATATATTAACCTGCAGCACAATTAACCTATTACGTTTCAAAGCTGAATTACCTGTTACAAGAACTATAGCAATGGGACTAGTATTAGTTGATAAAATATTTTGTTTTGGCAATGACCAATGTGTTTTTTATAAGCAGGGAACCCATTGTTGTTCATCCAAAAAAAAAAAATTCTTTTAAATTTCTATAGAAAAAATCACAAGTCTTTCAGAACTTATCAGCTTCTGCATGTCCTGCTGGAAGTGGTGTATACTTTCCAGTCTGGAGAGCAGGAGGGGTTTTCTATGGGTATTTGCTGCTGCACTAGTTTTAGACTGTTTTAGACTAGAAAGAATACACCACTTCTTGCATGACATACAGCAGCTGATAAGTACTGTTTTAGCTTCTCCTGACAGCAAAATGAATCGGTAATGGCAATGGACGACACAGATTTGCACTACGGATGAAAACTGCAGCCTCAAAATATAGTCCGCAAAAACATACAGACGTGTGAATGAGGCCTCAGGCTGGGTTCACACTAGGTTTTTGCAATCCGTTTTTCTTTTTCATCCGTCTTTGCCAAAAATGGATGGAAAATCGTATGCATTCGTGTACATCCGTTTTGATCCGTTTTTTCCATTGACTGCCATTAAACTGATCAAAATGCATTCGTCTTTTTAACGTACACAAAAATAAGGTCTGCTACGTTTTTGTGTATGTCAATAAAGACCAATGTGTTTTTTTTGTTTTGTTTTTTATGATGGAAGTCAATGGAAAAACGGACGCACGAATGCCTCCGTTTTTGCAAAAAAACTTTGCAAAAACCTAGTGTGAACCCGGCCTTACTAGAGAAAGAACTTTCAGATCCGAGCACCTGTGCACCTTCCCAACATGTTCCTAAGCCAGCTGTTTAGACCAGCTGTGGGTATCGTGTCTCGTCAGACCAACGGTACACTTGGCCGCTCCATCTGTGCACGTCCTTCCTTCATGGGACCCTAATACTGAGAAGACTCAGGGGAATCCATCATGTCATCATGCAGGATGTTGTTTATGCACAACACTAGGTATACCATTTCTTCCCTGCCACCATGGATTGATCCCAACTAGCCATATACAACATAGACCGGGAACAACACAACGTGCTCAAAGAACTCGTATGAGCTTCACCTATTTTGTGTACCGTCCATTGGCTGCATTAATAAAAATAAATGTATACATCTGGCACCACCTATAAGTGGTCTTCAGTGGCTTCTATAGGGATCTGTGTTTTGGAGCCATAGTAAATAATAAGTATTCACTTTTTCCAATGAAAAATGTATAGCGGCTGGAAGGAGTGCCTTCTGCTCTTAATGCTTTTCTCTAGTCTTTAAACCTATTGCAGTGCGGCGCCCTTCCTGCTCCCCGGCAATACGAACGCCAAAGGGATTTCCATGACACTATAGGTGGCCGTGCAGGGAAGAAGCAGCTTTAAGCTAGATCGATATTACTAAGTGACAGCTGGAAAATTATCTCTAACAATGTTCCCCGATCCCAAATTCAAAGGCAATGCCTGCTCCCCTTTGTGTCTCGGAAACCTTTCACCTTTTAAGCAGTCGTGAAGCAAGCCACACTGGAATAAAAGAGAAGCCATTTGGTTTACTAAGCTGCTTGTTCAAGCATTTGGTAAAATGGTAATAGTGATATGTTATACATAAATATATATATATATATATATATCTAATGCCAGCGCGCATGGCGGCAAACAAGTACAAGGGTTTTCGTAGGGAAAAAAAAAAGGAGCAATTATGGCGCCAAATATGCCATAAAAACACCGAACCTTAACTCAACAAACGGCACAATGATAGAATCCCACGTATAAACGGAACGCATGGAGTTCTTACCGCCTTGTATTAATAGCAGCAAGGATCCTTCCATAATACGGCATGCCACTAAACATGGAAATTGGGTGTGCGGTATTGGAAAAGCTTGGGCTGGGTTCACGCTGCATTTTTCTGTCCGTTTAACGTGTCCATTTTATGGAATAAAAACAGATGCAAAAATAAATGGTAAAAACGAATGCAGTGGTAAAAAATTTTTGTAAAAAAGCAAAAAACAAAAAAAAAGATTTTTTTTTAGTGTACACAAAAACATGGATGACCATGTACCACGTCACAAACCTGGCTGATGGATTGCTCGCTCAGCCAAGGAGTGACTGGGACGGGACACCACTGCAGTCACCGTGGAGACCATCACATGTTTTTCAATGTTGGTGAGCTAGCCAGATCTTCTAGCAAGATGGAACAACCAAGCTGGGGGGAGTGGGGGGGGTATCAAGTCAAGGACGCCACCTTCCAACAAGCCACAATCAAAAAATGACAGAACTTGGGAAATACCCCAGCAAGGTGTCCATCCACAGACAGCTGTTTCGGGGTGTTGCCACTCAGCAGTGCGGAGTAGGATCAAACGACCGACAAGAAACATTCATCGTTCGTTAATCATTTGCTGTAATTCTGCATTCGTTCACCATCATTTAGTGTGATTCCACATGGTTCCTTCATTTGCAGGGATCAGATGGAGTAAACGCTTAGGGCCCTTTTACACCAACAGATTATCTGACAGAGCAAAAGCCAGGAACAGACTATAAACAGAGAACAGGTCATAAAGGAAAGACTGAGATTTCTCCTCTTTTCAAATCCATTCCTGTCTTTGATTTATAATTCCACTCCTGGCTCTGTCAGATAATCTGTTGGTGTAATAGGGCCCCATTACATGGAGTGATAATCCACTGAATCAGTCTGGCGATTATTACTTTGTGTAACGATGACAACAATCATTGACTGACTGTGTCAAAAGGTCTTACACCAACATCATCAGCTGCCGACCACCTACCGCTACGTGTAATAGTAAGGCAGCTTCAGAGCAGTATCTAAGCTGACAGGCCACTCAGCCAATCACTGATCTGCTCTGAGGCTGCAGATGCGGCGCCGGGAAGCAAGGGGAGGAAAGGAGAAGACGGGGAGTGTGGACAGGTAATGTATTAACAGTTTAGGGCAAGGGCTGCACGGACATCACTAACGATGTCTGTGCAGTCCTTGTTAAATGATTATCATGTAATGTAATAGGCTCAGTAAATAGCAGATCAGCGCTCGTTTACATTACTGATCGGACCGTCATCGGCTCATCTAATAGGACCCTTAGGGCGGCATCCAACTTCTTTAGCCACCGGTAATCAAATGGCTCGCGGTCAGACTCAAGCAAGCTCCCGTTGCTCCTCATCTCTATCGAGGGTGTAAAACTGCTGACAGCCTCTAGGTTATCATGAACTAATCATGATCATGGAACTATTCTATGGTCAGGTGGATTCCGTTGTTAGCCCAAAGAACTGACATGTCAATTCTTTGGGCAGATGGCGAAATGTGTCCGAGCATAGAATGGAGCCTATGGGACTGGCAGAGTGTCAAGCAGGAGCGCGGCGGGAGGCAGCAACGAAATCTGCGGCACGTTATCCGCATGATGTCCGTAGTGTGTAAGGGCCCTTTGAGTGGAGAGGAGAAAAGAGAAATCCCATTGAAGAAATAGGACAGGCAGGATTTGGAGCGGAATCCACCGCACAGACTTCGTACGTAAATTCCGCCTCTTTTACTCAGTGTGCTAGGGCCCATATACAGGGAATCCCAGGAAGCAATGTCGAACGGCTTTTATCTCTTCATGACAGCACAGATCCATGCCCAGCCATTACAGAGCTGCAGAATACAGAAATAAAGCTACGGCCCCTTCATACCCTGATAAAAGCTTAGCTATAACATAGGGAAGCCATGGTTTTATAATCTGCATTCATCAGATTACGGGGCGGTGCGGCTCATTAACACCGCGGGAAAACAAACATGAACTCTGCCTTTTTTCCCCCCTTTTTTTCCTCTTTCTTTGAGGAGATGATGAGAATCACAAGTCGGCAAAGGCAAATATTAATAATGAGAAAGCCCTTGTCCTGCCATGCTGTGTGAAAGGCGTCCCATCTGCTAGGCCGCAAGCCTCAAGCATCAGTTGTCAGCGGCAACAGTGTAATGAGTAGCCAAATGATTAGAATTTAATTAGCTAATCGAGCCTTCTATCAGCCTAACACCTGCATGGCGGCTCCAGTCAAGGAGGAGAAGCGCCCATCTAATTAATTTCTCCTCAGCAGATAGGATTGATCCTGCCGCTCGGCATCCCTCTTGCCACGTGGTCCGGACGCCACGTCACCCATCAGCAGATGTTCACTTTATTTGATCATTTGAACAACAATCTGTTGAAGGTATTGTTTTATTCTCAGACATACGTTTTTTATTTCAAAGCCTTCCTTTGACATGGATGATTGTTGTAGTAGCCGTCCATAGTACAGCAGGCAGACATTAATAAATGGCGGAATAAGTTATTCAGCTCCATCCGTGATAGGTATTAAAGGGGAAGTCAAGCGTAAAAATATTGTTTTCAAATCAACTGGTGTCAGAATTTGTAAATTTATTTTTGTTAAAAAAATCTCCAGTCTTCCAGTACTTATCAGCTGCTGAATGTCCTGCAGGAAGTGGTGTACTCTTTCCAGTCTGACAAAGTGCTCTGTGCTGCCACCTCTGTCCATGTCAGGAACTGTCCAGAGCAGGAAAGGTTTTCTATGGTGATTTGCTGCTGCTCTGGACATTTCCTGACATGGACAGAGGTGGCAGCAGAGAGCACTGTATCAGACTGGAAAAAATACACCACTTCCTGCAAAACATACAGCAGCTGATAAGTACTGGAAGACTGGAGATTATTTTAAATTAAATTTGTTTAACTTTCTAACACCAGTTGCTTTGGAAATATTTTTTTTAAAACAGAAATAAGGAACATGCTGACACTTATATGCACTTTAGGGCTAGGTCCCATAATTAAACTGCAGTGTCAACATGTTGCCACACCTCCTCATTTTTGCACCATGATCTGTTCTTTCTATCTATCGGTACCTTGCTTGCGTAAATGCGACTCTTTGATCACTTTTTATGTGACCAAAAATCAGCTAGTTTGCATTTTGGTTGTTTTTCTCACTTATGGTGTTTACCGTGTAGTAATGAAAAAACTTTTTTTTTTTACTACTATAACTTGAAGTCCCTCTGGGAGACTAGTCCCCTATACTATGCTATATAAGTCCCTCTGGGGGACTAGTATAGTTATATTATAACTGTACTGATCTTTCATAGAGATCAATGCAGTACATATCTACTGCATTGATCAATGAGATCAGTGCTGGATTAGTATGGATGCTTCCATAGACTTCTTTAGGACAATCTGTGCCGTAATTGCAGTCCGTACTAGCGCTTGTCAGTAACTTTGGCACGGACAGTATGAATAGCCCAATTGAAATCAATGAGCCCCAAACTTGTCCGTAATTGTGAGTCCTCAATTACGGACAAAACTACACAACGTGGGAATGTAGCCTTCTTCTTGTTACTATGAAGTAATGTCAGCAAAAATAAGTGGAGCTCAACGCAGCAGTGCTGTAATCTGAGCTTGTATGATAAATATTTGATGATTTGATAATCTGTAAAGCCCTCTAGTAATCCAATTTACACACAAAGCGGCCACTAACGCTATTGTCTATCCGAGCCGAAATATGTTTCACTAGATTTGCGCTTTGCTTGCTGCCAAAACATCCGCCGTGCGAAGGAACAGAATGGATTCTTGGCTGCCGAAACTTTTGCAACAAAATCTACTTCATCTGTTTGAATCCGTCCTTAGATCCTGGGGATGCGAACAGCAAACTAGAGCGCCCAAATAGTGCCGCAGTTATTGGCTGACAACGGCCACCCAACAACAGAGACGGCAGCAAGGGTAAGGGCCAGTCCACCTAGCGCAAAAGTGGCGGAATCAGCGAGGAAAGTGTTCTGCCCGGAATCAGCTCTTGTAAAATTCTGCACGTAATTCTCGCATATTCCACATGCATTCAGCGCGGAATGCAAGCAGAATTTCTGCGCGGATATGTGGGAGGGAGACATAGACAATGGGGGAGATTTGTCAAATATGGTGTAAAGTGAAACTGGCTCAGTCGCCCCTAGCAACCAATCAGATTCCACCTTTCATTCCTCACAGACTCTTTGGAAAGATGGAATCTGATTGGTTGCTAGGGGCAACTGAGCCAGTTTCACTTTACACCATGTTTGATAAATCTCCCCCTATGTGTTGCAAAGTTGTCTTTAGAATTAGATCTTTTTTTTTTTTTATAATTCCGCGCAGGATCCACGAGGAAATTCCGCATGCATTCTGTTGAACTCAATGGAAATTGGTTCTGCAGCCAGTGTCGGACTGGCCCACCGGAGGAACGGAGAATCCTCCGGTGGGCCCCCAGCTTTAGAAACTGCACTAACACTGAGTGACATGTTGTTTTTCACTGGTTCTTTATTGGTGGGCCCCCAGGACACTGTCTGCAGCAATTTTTATGGCGTGGATTCAGTGCTGAAATTCTGACGCTTTTGCTCCGTGTGAACTGGCCCTAACACTCGGTGCCTGAAGAAAAAAAATCTAGTCATTTAATGCATTTGTATGTGTATGAAATTCATGTGACCAAAGGTGATGAACGAGCACAGAGACATCTAGTGGGTCTTTTGCAAACAGCAAGAACTGGTGAAATACCTGCAGTGCTTCTCATCTTCCCCAGTAGTGTTATATGTACAGCGATGTATTATACGTTTATTATGTTAAAACATAGGGCAGACCGTATAAACGGCAGCACATAGGAAAGGGACAAATTATCAGCAATGGCTTGTAGCTTCCCATGGACTATATCAGGGTAGGGAACCTTGGCTCTCCAGCTGTTGCAAAACTACAACTCCCATCATGCCTGGACAGCCAAAGCTAAAGCTTTGGCTCTCCAGACATGATGGGAGTTGTAGTTTTGCAACAGCTGGAGAGCCAAGGTTCCCCCTGGACTACATCATGTCCAGATATCAAAAGTTGTAACCTCCACTGACCATTAGATATATCCAGGAGAAGCGCCCAGCGGTGCGCTTCTCCTAACTAGCTGCTCGATCCTTTTCATTGCAGTAGATGGGCTCCATATACTTCTATGTGAAGTCCTCAGCCTTCTATCTAATGAATGGTGAAGGTCTGAACACCCAGACCCTGACCGGTCAAAACTTTAAAGATGTCTGCATAATGTGACAAACAACAGTATACAAAGCTGCTGTATGCCCTGCAAGAAGTGGTGTATTTTTTTTTCCCAGTCTGAAACAGTGCTCTCTGCTGCCACCTCTGTCCATGAGCAGGAGAGGTTTTCTACGGGGAATTTGCTCCTACTCTGGACAGTTCCTGGACAGAGAGCACTGTGTCACACTAGAAAAAATACACCACTTCCAGCAGGACATCCAGCAGCTGATAAGTACTGGAAGACTGGAAATTTTTTAATAGAAGTAATTTGCAAATCTATATAACTTTCTGACACTGGTTGATTTGAAAGAAAAAACATTTTCGCTGGACAATCCCTTTAAGAAACACGAACACTATGGAAATGTGATTCGTACAGTCCATGGTTTATCCAGTGTGCACAGGTCAGCTGCTATGGAGCAGACATACGGCAGAGCTATTCACCATTCCTTAACACAGACTCCAGTCCGAGTAACTTGAGCAGAAAATGTTTACAGTGCCACTAGCCGCCCAGGTCCATGTTGTCCTGGTTACAGGACCACTTCATCAGCTCAACTAACAGATGGCCGGTGAGCAACAGGCAGCATATGTTCCAATAAGCACTGACATCAGCACAGATGGAGGGTGGGCAGTGGGCTGCTCCCGAAACATAACCTGACATTTCCTTCTCTTCTGGTGCTTCATTGTTCCGGCTCATAGGGAAGATTAGCAAGAAAAAGTGAATGGGAGGTATTAGTGAGCGGCTCAAGGACTGATTACTAACACTTCACTCTTCAAGTTTACTTCTTTTCTTCCGCTTTCTTTACTTCTCTTTGTTTCTTTTACTTCTTTTTTTTTTTTAACTTACTTTTACCTTAACCAGCCGGCAACAATTGTTTACAACTCTCAGCATCACAAAGAGAAGGCCGGAGCTTGTGTCTGGGACAATGGCCGGGAGGACGGACGGAATTTGTACAATGGCCGGGAGGATGGACGGGACTTGTACAATGGCCGGGAGGATGGACGGGACTTGTACAATGGACGGGACAACAGATTCTTAGTGAATAAAACTGCTCTGTGGAGGGGACTGGTTGGGCAGTTTTAAGGTCTACCAATCCTCTTCTATCTGCACCAGTGTTACCATGTGATGAGTTACTGGAAATAACGACATCTGGATGGAAATATGCCGCCATAGCGTACGACATCTGCACCGTGTTATCATTGGGACAATTTCCTAATAAAACACATAGGGGGAGATCTATCAAACATGGTGTAAAGTGAAACTGGCTCAGTTGCCCCTAGCAACCAATCAGATTCCACCTTTCATTTTCCAAAGCGTCTGTGAGGAATGAAAGGTGGAATCTGATTGGTTGCTAGGGGCAACTGGGCCAGTTTCACTTTACATCATGTTTGATAAATCTCGCCCAAAGTATTGATTTTCATGGATTTTATTTAAAATACATTATAATACACTAAAAGTGGAATTAGGGTACCATCAATCATTTTTAAGGAGTGTTTCAGCAAATATAACTTCATATGTGCAACCATGGGTAGTTACACAGCCAATATACTCATTAAAAGAGGCTCAGTTACATGCGGCAGTGTTAGTGATAAGTAAGGCTGGGATTACGTTACGCTTTTGCAATCGCTTTTTTTCCCCAATAAATGGATAGAAAACAGATGCATTTGTGTGCATCCGTTTTTCCACTGACTTCCATTATAAAAAAATGGATCAAAACACATCCGTTTTTTAAGATACACAAAAATAAGGTCAGCTAAGTTTTTATGTAAGTTAAAGGAGAAGCTAAAATTTTTATTAAAGTATTGTATTGCCCCCCAAAAGTTATACAAATCACCAATATACACTTCCTTCCACTTCCTGGATAACATGGTGATGTCACTTCCTGGATAACATGGTGATGTCACTTCCTGGATAACAAGGTGATGTCACTTTCTGGATAACAAGGTGATGTCACTTCCTGGATAACATGGTGATGTCACTTCCTGGAAAACATGGTGATGTCACTTCCTGGATAACATGGTGATGTCACTTCCTGGATAACATGGTGATGTCAGGACCCGACTCCCAGAGCTGTGCGGGCTGTGGCTGCTGGAGAGGATGATGGCAGGGGGATGCTCAGTTTCCCTCCAGTTCCCTGTGTCCCTCAGTGTCCCTCTGCCATCATGAGTCGGGTCCTGACATCACCATGTTATCCAGGAAGTGACATCACCATGTTATCCAGGAAGTGTCATCACCATGTTTTCCAGGAAGTGACATCACCATGTTATCCAGGAAGTGACATCACCATGTTATCCAGGAAGTGACATCACCATGTTATCCAGGAAGTGACATCACCATGTTATCCAGGAAGTGACATCACCATGTTATCCAGGAAGTGAAGCCTTGATGCAGTAGTAAGTGCAGGGAAAAAAGCACTTTAGGGGAGATTAATTAAACATGGTGTAAAGTGAAACTGGCTCAGTTGCCCCTAGCAACCAATCAGATTCCACCTGTCATCCCTCACAGACTCTTTGGAAAATGAAAAGTGGAATCTGATTGGTTGCTAGGGGCAACTGAGCCAGTTTCACTTTACACCATGTTTGATAAATCTCCCCCTTTATGTGTATATTGGTAATTAATATAATCAATGGAAAAATGGATGCACATAAATACGGATGGAAAAAAAAAAACTGATTGCAAAAACAGTGTGGACCCAGCCTAACTGTAATGGGACAAGGGTTTGTGCAGCCCTGCAATTCCCCACGCAGCCATTGGTGGCAGCAGAGAGACCATGACCCCCTTACTGATGCCAAGCAATTTATTAATGCATATACATTTATATTACAGAGTTATATAACTTTATAAAAGAAACAAAAACATAATTTTTATACTCCTGAATATCCCTTTAGGGCCCATTGACCAGTTAAATAATGGCAGCAGACTTGACGTTGTAGATTTGCTGCATCATTTAGTTACATTGATATCTGCAGCAGATCCTGTATGTGTGAATGAACCCTTAAAGGATACTCCAGTGCTTTCAAATCAACTGGTATCAGAAATTTATATATATTTATGATTTACTTCTATTGAAAAATATCCAGAACTTATCAGCTGCTGTATGTCCTGCAGGAAGTGGTGTATTCTCAAATCTGGCACAGTGCTCTCTGCTGCCGCCTCTTTCCATGTCAGGAACTGTCCAGAGCAGTAGGAAATCCCCATAGAAAACCTCTCCTTCTCTGGACAGTTCCTGACATAGACAGAGGTGGCAGCAGAGAGCACTGTGTCAGACTGGAAAGAGTACACCACTTCCTGCAGGACATACAGCAGCTGATAAAGAAGACTTGAGATTTTTTTTTATAGAAGTAAATCTCACGTCTTCCAGTACTTATCAGCTGCTGCAAGTCTTTCAGGAAGTGGTATATTCTTACCAGTCTGACACAGTGCTCTCTGCTGCCACCTCTGTCCATGTCAGAAACTGTCCGGAGCAGGAGAGGTTTTCAATGTGGATTTGCCACTGCTCTGGACAGTTCCTGACATGGACAGAGGTGGCAGCAGAGAGCACTGTGTCAGACTGGAAAGAATACACCACTTCCTGCAGGACATACAGCAGCTGATAAGTACTGGAAGACTTGAGATTATTTTTTTTTTAATAGAAGTAAATTACAAATCTCTGGCACTAGTCGATTTGAAAGATTTGTTTTTGGTGCCTTTAATGCCACAGATTACAATGCCGGCACTCACTGAAAATGACTTTGTAAACTACCTAAAATCTACCTTGTAAGCTGGATAAAATATGTATTCTGTGCCCTCTATATCCGATCAAACATATTGGCACATATATAGTGTCAATTGCAATGTGCAGCGAGCTCCCATAGAGGTTACAAGGCCAGGGTGTTGATGGTTATGCTAAGAGACAGGGGAATCGGTCAGGCTTTGGGCTATTGTGAGGAGTCCCATCTATCTGCTGCAGGAGAGGTGAGGATGCCCCGCAGTATAATCAGTGCTGACAGTCCTTGTCCTGACGCCCTATAAACAGTTAATCTTCCTTTTCATCCCAGTGTTTTCAGTGAGGAATGATGGGAGAGATCATCACAATGTGTCAGTCCCTCATGGACCATACCAAAAGGACAGGATTTTTTCTTATATATTTCTGCTAAGGACACAATGACAATCTGAAATCCCCCGCCCCTTCCATACAAGTAAACTTTGGATTAGTCCCATCATAGTAAAACAAGCTATTGTGCAGTAATGTGTTTTTTTGTGTAGATTATCACTGACAAAGAGATATATTCATGTATTATCATTGTCTTAGTAAAAAGGATTCTTAAAGGGGCACTGCAGACATTTTTTTTCCAAATCAACTGTTGTGAGAAGTTATACAGATTTGTAATTTACTTTTATTTAAAAATCTCCAGTCTTCTAGTACTGATCAGCTGCTGTATGTCCTGCAGGAAGTGGTGTATTCTCTCCAGTCTGACACAGTGCTCTCTGCTGCCACCTCTGTCCATGTCAGGAACTGTCCAGAGCAGCAGCAAATCCACATAGAAAACCTCTCCTGCTCTGGACAGAGGTGGCAGCAGAGAGCACTGTGTCAGACAGGAAAGAATACACCACTTTCTGCTGAGCATGTAGCAGCTGATAAGTACTGGAAGACTGGAGATTTTTTTTTTTTTTTAAAGTAAATTAGAAATCTATAACTTTCTGACACCAGTGGATTTAAAAAAAAAACACAAAACATTTTTCACTGGAGTTCCCCTTTAACCCAAATGGCATTGTTTAACTTAATACAACGTATAAATATAAGAAGTAGCTACAAGTGGCATCTTGTAAATTGGTGTCATTTGGGAAGTGCTTGTCAATCAAGTATTCTATTTACTTTTATGCTAACTTGTGCTTATCAAATAGCAAAGATGGATGAGGAGACGACGGGTCTCAGCGACAGAAGGGAAACAATGAGCAGATAAAATCCAGACTATCCCAGGCCAAACAAATACATTACACACCTGGAGGAGTTGGTATAATTGGAAATGTGTGCGATATTGCTCACTTTAAGGCCTTATTCACACGTTCAGTGATTTTCATGGTCCGTGGATGAAGTTCACAATCTTCCTCCATGATCCGTGAAAAACCATCCGTGTCCATGTAACATCGTATCCGTGTTTTTCAGGAATTGCGCAGATCTCAGATCCGTGCAATCTGTGGGAAAAAAAACGATCTCATAGGCTTCAATGGGGAAAACCGTGCCGCCATCTCATCCGTGTTATGGTCCCAAAAATAGCTAAAAAATGGGTTAAGGAAGGGGTAGGGGGCTGGAAAAGAAAAGATAAATAGAGGGAAAAACAAGACAATTGCCCTCCAATCAATGGGGTAGAAAAAGTAAAATAAGAGCATAAAATAAAATAAAGAAAAATAATAATAATAATAATAATAATAATAATAATAATAATATTATGGAGGTGGCATTGGAAAAGGTAGAGGGGGAAGTAGCCAAAATTGTAGCTTATAGATTTGTATGTTTTCTCCTCAATCAGGCTCCGGGACCGACAAGTCATGTGGGATATACGCCTGGTTTTATGAACATCAGCTTGTCCACGTTGGCTGTGGATAGGTTGATCCACTTGTAAATAATAACACACTATTCAAGAGGACACTTGCTGCAGGGCAGGCCAGCAACACCAAGAGCGAGCTCTGAGCAGGTGTCCACTTTAGAAACCCAGAAATGAGGAGAAGACCCGTCACCAGAAGACGTGCGGACACATAATCATCCACCATGTATGCTGCCTCCTGATAATACATGACGTATCTGATGATGGTGGATGTTGTGGAGCACTGAGGAGGATGTTCCACATTGTGGCCATGCTCATCCTCCCTTCCAAGGTGGTGCTGGTCCCCCAGATGTGTTGGTGACTTTCTTCTCCTCGGCCTTGTGCTCCCATCGAGCCCTGTCTGTCAGATAGGACTCCGACAGTGGTGTGTCTACCAGCCGGGATCCAGTAGGGTGGCCGCACAATAATCACCACTGGTGAGAATCCTGGGAACTCAGTGGTCATGGCGCAGACTCTGAAACATGTTGTTTTTTTCCTAACCAGTTTCTATTTTCTGATTGCAAATTTTTGATACATTTTTTTGTAGATCATCATGGGAGCTGTCATATTGCCTTGTTGTTTCACAGCATTTAGAGATATGCTTTGCAGCAAGTGCCATGGACCATAGACAACAGTAGACAGGACCTGTCCCTTTCATATGAATGAGAACCCCTGTAGCTGGATCTATGCGGTGAGCGGGCAGGGAAGCAGTTGGCTCTGTTCACTACCTAGTGGCTGGGCCTGCTTTCTAAGGTCAGTTCAAATTAAGCAATCACTCATTCTTGGGTTGATCACTGGATTGTTTAGCCCTATAAAGCATTGTTGGTCCCTAACACGTCTCCCTGTGTAAACATGGTATGTATGGTAGACCCCAGGGGCTGCACAAACAATCCATAGATCACTTGTTCCAGTCCTGGCCATCATTGAGCCATGTAAGAGACTCCAATATGCTACATTGGCACTAGTATCACACATGGGTCTGTCCGTCTTACTGTAACCTTAACCAGTAGGCTACTTGGCCTGTGGGACAGATCATTCTGTGGACCCTCAGTAAGGGGCCTATTCCACGGAGCGATAATCATCCCGTTTCGGCCAATTATCGCTCCATGGAATAGAGACTGATTGTGTCATCGGCTGATCGTTTATTTAGGTTCAAACCTAAAATCATCGAGCACCGACATCGCTGCAGGGAATATTGATGTGCGGTGGGCGACTGACGATCTCACAAGCACCATAAATTACCTAAGCATGTTGCAGGTCTTCTCCTGCGCTCCTTCTTCCTCCCGATCCCGCGCGCAGCAGCAGCTTTGGTGCGGCCTGTCTTAGCTGACAGACTCAGCCAATCACTGGTCAGGACCGCCGCGGCCAGTAATTGGCTGAGCAGTCTGTCAGCTGAGACAGGCCGCACTGAAGCTGCTGCTGCGCGCGGAACCGGGAGGAAGAAGGAGCGCAGGAGAAGACCTGCAACATGCTTAGGTAATGTATGCTGTTTGAACAAGGGCTGCAAGGACATTGGACCGATGTCCCTGCAGCCCTCACTAAACGATTATCGGGCCGTGTAATAGGCTCAGTAAACGAGCAGCGATCTAGCAGATCAGCGCTCGTTTACATTATTGATCGGGCCCCCATCAATAGAATGGAATAGGACCCTAACTCAGTATCCAATGGAGGGTATATTACTCTACACAGTAAGATTCTCCATCTGTTATATGTTTGTATTTCTTTCTGTACAGACTCCCATTCAGAATATACAACCAATCATTAAAGGAGAAGTCCGAAGAAAATAAGAATTTACAAGCAGGCGTCAGGAACACAATAAACAAGCGTTCTTTACCTCTTCCTGTGCCCATGAAGCACTGCGATACAGACTTTTGGAAGCCTGACGGAACTCATTTATCCCCTGTGTTCCGATGTCTGACCTGGCTGATGGATTGCCCGCTCAGCCAATCGGTGACTGCAGTGATATCCCGCCCCAGTCACTGATTGGCTGAGCAGGCAATCCCTGATTGCAACAGGAGATCACCGATCCTGGTGGGGGTTTGGAGCAGTGAGACAGCATTTGAGAGGGTGAGAGGTAAGTAGCGCTTATTTATTATGTTCTTTCCTGCCCCCACCAGCTGGAATTTTTTTTTATTTTCTCCGAACTTCTCCTTTATTACATCTTCTTTGAGATGTTTCCGATAATGGACAAAGAGAAATATTATCTTTTCTCGAAATGTGTATTTTTTTTACTACTTAAAACTTCTCTCCTATAAAAGACAGCGGTCATGGCAAAGTATTAACTTAACCTAAAGACCAACAATGGTTTACAAATGGCGGGATTGGAAGTGTTTCAGTTCTCTATAACAAAGAGCACAGCTGCAAAGATTTTCTTCCCAGAAGCTTTTGTATCAATTTGTTGCGCTCCAATCGATCATTATGGTAGGAAATGAAGCTTAAAGAAAGATTAAAGACAACACATCTTCTAATCCTCAGGTTGCGGCTGCACTCAGCGGGAACCAATGAGATTGCATGCGCAGTGCTTCTAGTTATTCCTGCTGAGCGGAGAGAATTCTGGCTACAAGCGTTACATACCGGTAAAGTAATCGATATTAAGATAGAAAAAAAAATACTTAAGCAGAAACTTCAGCTGAAGGGTTTGATCACCAAATGAACAAGCAGGCCAGGACTTAGATTAGTGAATTAGTAAATGAACAAGTGAAAACA
This sequence comes from Dendropsophus ebraccatus, assembly GCF_027789765.1. Taxonomy (NCBI): domain Eukaryota; kingdom Metazoa; phylum Chordata; class Amphibia; order Anura; family Hylidae; genus Dendropsophus; species Dendropsophus ebraccatus. Next base: position 62,636,012 of record NC_091468.1, on the reverse strand, counting down.
ATTTTAATTTCATAAACCATAGAAAGGCTATGTTCACACAACGTCAAAAATAGAGAAAAGGCGTCCGATTTTGATATTTAAAAAAACGTCTGTTTTTGCCGTGATTTTACTGACTGCAATGCAATGAAGCCAATGGGAAGACAGACGTCCAATGCACACAATGCATTGAATAACGGACGTATTTACCGCGGACGTCAAAATAAGGCCTCCCACATAGTATTTAGACCATTTACCCCCTTTCAGCACCACAACCACCAATTGCGTCATAGTTACGTAACCATTTAAATGCCGCTGACAGAAACTGACAGCAGAATTAAATTTCCCTGAATTACCTTTCATTCGTGGTCCAGGGCTGGATCATGAGAAGCCGATCCATTCTACAGGCACAATTGTTAGAGGCTATCTTCAGCAGCCCCTAACAATTGAGTGCAGATTTATGGATCAATGAAGTATATATGTACTGCATTGATCCCTAGGAGCTTTCATAGTATTACATTAGATAGTAGGAATCTACTGTATAAAACAAAACATATCTGTATTGATTTTGGTCCCAGAGATCTCGAATTGGAAAGTAAATATTTTAGGCAGTGTCCATGCTGGACCATTTTGGCACTTAGGGGAAATCTCTTTAAGCACACATTCACACAGGCAATAAGTGCACTGACTTTCCGCATCCAAAACAATGTGTACCACTGCCCCAAACCCCAAAATTTTTATATAAGACCTTAAGCGATAAGCATAAGGGCAGTATTACACGGGACAATTATCATTCGAAAAATCGTTAGATTGTTCGGATTTAAACGATAATCATTTCGTATAAAAGCAGGCAATGATTAACCGACCAACGAGAAATTGTTGATCGTTTGATAGAATCTGGACCTATTTACATCGTTGATCGTTCACAAATCATTTGACTCTGTCAACACGTCGTTCGGTCGTTCCCTGGTCTATCAGCCAGGAAAGGACGAACGCAAGAGCGACCCTAAGTAACGATCATCGTCCTGTGTAATAGGGTGAACGATTTAAGATTGTTTGTCAAAGCAGTAGTTTGAGATAATTTATTTTTAATCGTCAAAAAACGTCCCATGTCATACCGCCCTAAAAGCCCTATTACGCGAAGTGATTATCGGTTGTATTCGGCCGATACCGACCGCAACGCCCGATAATTGCTTTGTGTGATAGACGACAACGATCAGCCGACATGCAGGTTGAAAAATCAACTATGAGGATAGCAGCGATATGCAGCCGTCGCCCTGTGCAAAAGGAGCGGCGGCAGCAGAATGTCGCTATCTTCTATAGGCTGCCCGAACGATCTAGAGGTCACCCGGGCTGCCCCCCCACGACTCTTACTCGCTCGCTGTAATACCGCTGGCAGCGAGCGGGGAACGAGGACTTCACTGGTTGGCGCTTGCTTGCTCCCTTTCGTCACCCCATGTAATAGGGGCTTAAGGTAGGTATAGTGGCACACAGGTGCGTAACTAGAAATGGCTGGGCCCCATAGCAAACTTTTGATTCGGCCCCCAACCTGAGTGACGACAAACCCATCAAGAGTAGTCGTAACCTTTAACATCTAACTACTCGTGCTCGTCAGGAGCGCTGATGCGGCGGGCCCCGTGGCCGTTGCTATGGCTGCTATGGTGGTAGTTATGCCCCTGGTGGCACACTGAATGCTTGTGCTGTTATATTACGGATCCATGTTCTGCTCTTACGTGCCTCAATGAAGCTCCATATTCTCCTCCCAAATACAACAAAATAAATAAACAAAACAATTTTTTTTTACATTTTCTTAGTTTCCTACTTGAAAATAAAGGCACATACAGCTACAGTATAGATGCACTTTCTTTATATACCCTTGAAGAGGGATAAGAGTTTAACCTTACCGCATTTTAGCTGAAATTTCCCTTTAATTCAAAGAAAATATTTGACTTGTTGGCTGATTAAACAATCGTCTTTCATAACATAAACAGTTTGTGTTTGGATAATCTGGGCTGTAATCCTAATTGGGTTTAATCCTGCGCATCAAACTTCCTTCTGCAGTGATCCAGGGAGACCCCGGTGACAGTGACGGCTCTGACTCTCTCTCCCAGACCCTGAAAGATCAAGGCTCTCACAATCACTCGCACCATCACGGGGGCTAATGCCCTTAATGGGCCCAACCTCTTCTCCATCAGCAGCTGCCGGGGCTATTTGTTTTAGGACGAGTGGTACTTTAGTTCTTGTAGAAAAGCAATTAGAAGCTTCTTTCACATTGTTTAGATTTCATTTACAGTACAGTCCCGCAGCACTGACTTGTGGGTAACCCACACATTGTCTTATTAGATTGTCTGGGAATCCCAAGGAAGTAACCCATGCAGACAATGTTTGTGAGGAAGAGAGGGCAAGAGAATAGCGTGACCCCAACTTATAAATGTCAAACCAAGGAAAAGTTAGTGAAGAGTAAGGATGCATTAGTTCTGTGCTAATATATTAATATATAACCACCAGTTATCCTCACAGTCAGCAGTCATCCAGCACCGGAACAATTCTCCCATATAAAGATACTTAGAGGGGAGGTAGTGCGGCCCCCTGTGCACTGAATCATCTAAATTACATATTGATCACAGTCAAAATTTAGCAAAAATAACCCGGAACTTGAAGATAATAAACTTCATCCCCAGCAGATAACAGCCATCGCGGCTGCTACGGGGCCTGTCGCATCAGGGGGTCCTGTGGGCCACTTTTGCAATACACTGGGCCCACTGAGCCGTCATCATTTGCAGCACCCGGCCGATGAGCCTCGACAGTGTTGCAAAAGTCCCTTTAAGTGTAAGCAAGAACTTGCGCTTAATGGTTAAGGTTATTACTACACTTGACGGGTTTGTGGTCAGTCAGGAGGCAATCAAAAGTATGATGGTGATGATAAGCAATGGCTAATTTTCTTTTTTTACTTGGGTCAAGCATTTTAATTTATCAAACCAGGGAATCTTGATTCTCACAGTCTGAGAGCCATTTAGGTGCCTTTTCAAAATCCTGTCTCTGAGCTCTACAGGCAGTTCTTTCCTCCTCATGGCTTGGTTTTTACATTGATCTGCATTGTCAGCTGTGAGACTGATCAATAGAGCCAAAGCTGACAGCTGCATTTAAATGGCTATTTTTCACCCTCTGGGGTGGTCTAGTGATGGGATCGCCCCATTGCGATGTGATCGTGGAGGGGGTGTGAAGGCAGGAGTAATCGAGCAGCCGGCCCGCACAATCACTGCATTGTTTGTGTGGCCATTACAACATACTGCTATTGGCGGGCGACGGGATCATGGCAGATTTTGTGTAACTCTACATCTGGTGGCAGGGGACAACAGGGATGGTGGCAGGCGAGGCATCAAGAGGCCATTGATGTCAACTGAGGGGAACATCAGGGTTGGCTGCAGGTGATGGTCTTCATGTCCTGCATGCAGCTGCTCTGCAACGGACATGAAGATAGAGGACAACGGCCGTGGGCTGAAAAGAATCACGGCTGCATTCCCTGGTGTTCTGTTCAACAGGCATGCTTCCAAACAAAAACTTTGTTAGGTCTTACTTTCAGGGTTGGCATAACCTCTACTTGGTCTTACTTTCGGGGAGGCATAACCTCTACTAGGTCTTACTTTTAGGGAGGCATAACCTCTACTAGGTCTTACTTTCGGGGAGGCATAACCTCTACTAGGTCTTACTTTCGGGGAGGCATAACCTCTACTAGGTCTTACTTCCGGGGAGGCATAACCTCTACTAGATCTTACTTTCGGGGGAGGCATAACCTCTACTAGGTCTTACTTTCGGTTTCACAATGAGCTTCTTTTCCTTATAAATTACTTTTATTGGACAGGATGCAGTTATAAAAGAGACCACCAACTGCTGTACCAGGTAACGTGTAGCAAGGCTCTATGTCTGGTTACAAACTGCCTCAGGACTCAGCAATAAAACTTTATCAGTTGCTTCATATATTCTGTGTTCGTCAGTTATAGACATTAAACATCTGTTGACGCCATCTCGCCATTTTGGCTTTGGTGTTAGTCTAGTATAGAAGCAGCTGAACTGTTTATCGGCGTCTGCTGTCGCTGAGTTCTCTTCTCCCGCTCTTGACATACTGAGAGCAATACCGCAGAAGAAATGCTACCACAGGCCTCCTGTGTACATTGTTTTCTGGATTCACGGAGTACACCATAGCCTTCAAATGGCCCCAGAGATAAGTGTGCAAGGAAGTGAGATCCGGAGACACTTGGGGGCCATTCCACGGCGGCCAATCCACTTCCCAGGAATCTGTTCAACGAGGAACGTTCAGACTTGACATCCGTAATGTGGTGGTGCACCATCTTCAGGGAATGTACCAGCTTCAGTGCGGAGAGAGGGAAACACATCATCACGTAGCAATTGCAGATACCCAGTGGAATTTAGGTTTACATTGATGAAGAATGGCTCCACTATCTTCGTACCCTACATACCACACCATCAGTCCAGCACATTTGGAGGGATCTGTCCAATGTGGGTTACTGTCGGACCAGTAGCGGTGGTTTTTGTTTACCGTTCACATAAAAGTTAATCCGGGGATTTATTGTGAAACCATTTTTGAGGCAGTTAGCATCTTTAAGGGCTTTTTCTTTCCTCTAGATCATCCTCTGATGAACCCTTGAATAAGTATGAATTTTCCCAGACAACCCTTAACTTTTTAACTTTAGCAACTATGAAACATTTGCCAGAAGTTATAGTGACAATTATTGTGATATTACCCATTCTATCAAGTTATTTTGTTTCCGTACGGAATGTTTGCGGGGAAACTTTTCGGCTATTTTCACAAATGCCCTATACAAGTGAACTATATGGTTTGTATACATGCAGGAATAGTCACTCTAGTCACTGGTGGTCCCAGCTTCTGGGCAGCGTCCACTGTCTTGCAATGTGCAGTCGTAAGTCTCTGCTGGACTCTGGAATAAAAACAGATAGAAGCAGCAGAGGACAGGTGGGCTTGTTAGGCATTGCTACACCCTGCTGGCTTCTTCTTACACCTCTTTTGTTTTCTCCGACAGATGGCAAGCTGTTTTTGAAAAATTTCACTAATTTCATAGTTGACCAAAAGCCAGTTCGGGAGATGAATTTCCAGGGGGCACGATTAACCTAACGCTATTGTCACATGCATGTTCTGTATTGCTCTTTATCATCTTTTTATTTTAACAGGATATAAGGGGAATGAAGGCGATTATATGTGACTAGAGTTTTTGCTTTCCCCCCTAGAAACAGCACTTCTCTTGTCTGTTGGCTGTGCCTGGTACTGCGGATCAGCCCTACTCTAGTGACTAAAGTAGAACTCTAAGTTGCCTATTCCACAGAACGATTATCGGCCGTTTTCGGGCTGATAATCGTCTCGTGGAATAGAAGGCAACGATCAGCCGACATCATTCATGTCGGCTGATCGTTCATGTCATTTCTTTTTCAACATGTTGAAAAACAAGCAACTGATATATCAGTGAATAGGAGGAATAGGATCGGCGGCAGCAGACCGCCACTATCTTCTATGGGCTGCCCGGACGATCTAGCTATCACCGGGGCAGGCCCCCCGCGGCCCCTCCAGCCCTCACCCGCTCGCTGCCGTCTCGTGTAATAGCAGCAGCGAGCGGGGAACGAGGAGCAAACGGGAGCTAATAGTGCTTCTTTGCTCCTCATAGTCGCCCCGTGAAATAGGGGCTTAAGGCTGGGTTCACACTACGTTTTTGTAATCCGTTTTTTTCATGGATGGAAAAAACGGATGCATTTGTGTGCATCCGTTTTGGTCAGTTTTTCCATTAACTTCCATTATATAAAAAAAAAAGGATGAAAACGCATTGTTTTTTTTAACATACACAAAAGTAAGGTCAGCTACGCTTTTGTGTATGTAAAAAAAAAAACTGATGTGTTTTGACCCGTTTTTATTATACTGGAAGTCAATGGAAAAATGGATCATCCGTTTTTTGGAGAAAAAACAGATGAAAAAAGCAGATTGCAACAATATAGTGTGGACCCAGCCTTATACCAGTCACGGCCTACAGAGAAATCCTAAAAAACAACAACTGGGCTTGTTAGGCGTTATAAATAATATCAGTTTCCCTAATATACCGCGTGACATGTCATTGTTGCAGTTGTAATGTTTGTGTGTAATTTACATAAGAAACTGATGGATGTCAGTGAGACCAGGGGGAAGATGGGATCAGATCCATGTCCATCCTCACTCCTATAGATTGTCTCCTTGTTTACAAAATAAAGCCGGCCTTTGAGAATTGTAACATTCCAGATAGATGCGCTTGTCATGCGGCCATCAATGGTTGGAGATCTGTCTGGCTTCAAAGGCGGCGAGGTTTCAAGGATTTCCTCACATTTTTGTGCCTTTAAATTCCTGACTGATATTAATTCTTAGAGGAGACCAGGAGGATATTCTTGTAAAATGATTTGTAGTCAGAGCAAGACAATAAGCCTTAAGGCCCTATTCCACGGGTCGTTTAGAGGAGCAATATCGTTCGTATTCGGCCGATATCGTCCGCTATGAACGATATTCGTCCCTTGGAATAGAGTGCAACGATCAGCCGACATCGTTCATGTCGGCTGATCGTTGCAGTCGCTTGTTTTTCAACATGTTCAAAAACAAGCGACTGATATAGCAGCGATCTGCTGCCGTCGCTCCGTTGAATAGGAGCATCGGCAGCAGACACTGCTATATCCTATGGGCTGCCCGGACGATCAGCGATCCCCTGGGCAGCCCCCCCGCAGCTCTCCGCCGCCCCCTCCCGCACTCACCCGCTCGCTGCAGCCGCGTTGAATAGCGGCGGCAGCGAGCGGGGAACGAGGAGCAAACGAGCGCTAATAGCGCTCGTTTGCTCCTCCAAACGACTCGTGGAATAGGGGCATTACTGAATAATTCTCCTTGAAATTGCTTAAAGGGGTACTCCGGTGATTTGTTTTTTTTCTTTCAAATCAACTGGTTTTAGAAAGTTATATAGATTTGTCATTTCCTTCTGTTTAAAAATCTCCAGTCTTCCGGTACTTATCAGCTGCTGTGTGTCCTGCAGGAAGTGGTGTGAAACAAAATAACTTTATTGAATGGGTTATATCACAATATTTGGCACTATAACTTCTGGTAAATCTCGCCTAGTTGCTAAAGTTAAAAAGTAAAGGGTTGTTCAGGAAAAATTCATACTTAGCCATGGGTTCATCGGAGGATGATCAAGAGGAAAGAGAAAACCCTAAGGGCCTGTTCACACTGAGTAAAAGAGGCGGAATTTCAAGTGGAGCCCATGCCCAAGATCCCTGTACTGTCCGTTCATATATTTGTACATAGTGATCAGCCAGTCATCAGCACCTGCTCCAGTTTATCCACATCCCACTTATATACAGGTGCCCAAAACTGTACACAATACGGCACATGTAGTCTGACTAGTATTTGGTCGAGTTAAAACCATGTTCTTATGACAGGCATCTTTGCCTTTCTTGATGGACCCCATAATTTTATGTGCCTTGGCATCCGTCTGGTGCTCATCGCTAACGCATAGTTTTCCTTTCTACCAATATTCCTGAGCCTTTCTGAATTAAAAGATTTGTCCAGGAAAAATTCATACTTAGGCTGTCGGGGGAAATGTCAGTAATGTATACTTACCTGTCCTGCTGCCCTGACGCTGCCAGTTCCTGGGCAACCCACTGGACGCCATTGTCAGTGTTTTCATAACATCTGATGACGTCCCATTCCCATAGGAAATGGCTGGTCGGCATAGACTGGCTCCAAAACACTGGTTCCAAAACACTTATAGCGGCAAAGAGTGGGTGACCCAGGAACCAGCAGTGGCAGGGGAGCAGGACAGGTAAGTATACATTACTGACAAGTCCCCCACAGCCCTGGCAGCATTAGTGACTAGGATGAATTTTTCCCGGACAACCCTTTTAAATTTTACAGAGTGTTTTATTGATTAGCATATATCTGTACTTTTTGCTTTCCCAGCCGAAGTGCACTACCTTACCGTTATCCACATTCACTTTTTGCCTCCCTAAACCCCTCTGTATTGTGATAAGGGCCTCTTCTGCATTGATTTCCTTACAGAGCTTAGTATCATTTGCAAATACTTCCAATCTGCATATATGGAAACATGTGAATGCCCCCTAACTGAGCCAGTTCCTTACCCATCTACACATGTTCTCCCCTAAAGGCCCTATTACACGGAACAATTATCGGCCGTATTCGGCCATCGTTCCGTGTAATTGAACGCAATGATCAGCCGACATGAACGATGTCGGCTGATTGTTGCAGTCGTTTGTCCTTTAACATGTTGAAAGACAAAAACGACTCATACAGCAACGATCTGCTGCCGTCGCTCCGTGGAATAGGAGCGGCAGCAGCAGACCACCGCTATCCCCTATGGAGGTGCAGGGGGACTGCCCGGGTGATCGCTAGATCGCTTACCCGCTCGCTGGGAACAAGGAACAAATGAGCGCTGACAGCTCCTCCAGTCACCCTGTGTAATAGGGGCTTTAGGGGCCTATTCCACGGAGTGATAATCGGCCCGATTCGGCCGATTATCGCTCAGTGGAATAGAGACAACAATCAGCTGATGATCGTGTCATCGGCTGATCGTTTATTTAGGTTCAAACCTAAAATCATCGGTAGCGGTAGCGTAGCGATGTGCGGTCGGTGCCAATGATTTCAAAAGCACCATACTTTACCTAAGCATGTTGCAGGGCTTCTCCTGCGCTCCTTCTTCCTCCTGGTCCCGCGCGCAGCAGCAGCTTTGGAGCGGCCTGTCTTAGCTGACAGAGTGCTCAGCCAATCACTGGCCAGGACCGCTGCGGCCAGTGATTGGCTGAGCGGTCTGTCAGCTCAGACAGGCCACACCGAAGCTGCTGTGCGCGGGACCGGGAGGCAGAAGGAGCGCAGGAGAAGCCCTGCAACATGTGTAGGTAATATATGGTGTTTAAAACAAAGGCTGCAAGGACATCAGTAACAATGTCCCTGAAGCTCTCGCTAAACAATTATCGGACCGATCTAGCAGATCTGCACTTGTTTACATTATTGATCGGGCCCCCATCGGCTAGTGGAATACGACCCTTAGTGTCAGCATTCTCATTTAATGTAGCGGAGTATCAAATGGCAATCACTAGGATTTTACAGCTCGGGAACACTTTGGTATATCACCAGTATGAGGTAAGCACCTAGGCGGCAGGTAGAGGGAGCAGAAGTCTATCATTTAACTCTATGGCTATGCAGGCAGGCGCTATAACCTTCTAAAACAAAGAATGATAATCCCAGGTGGATATTCCTTTGAAGGATTCTACCATATTCTCTTTTCATTTGTAAAACATCACTTCTCATTTTAAGATTCAAGATTCGTTTTGATTCAAGTTGCTGAATGGGTTTTATTTTTTTGAATTTTTTTGAATTTTTTAGAAATAGTTGTCAGCTTAACCACCACTCATCACCGTTGACCGACCAGGCAGTTTTCCTATTAACTAGACGTTCTCCTTGCACTTTGACTGGTGGACTGCAACTGCAAATCACCATAATGGGGGGGGGGGGGTTCTCGGACTTGTCACCTCTATCAATCAGGCTGCCCAAATGACTTATTAAGTCACCATCGTCCGCAGTCTCATCAGTATAGTCCAGTGAACTGCATGCCGGCTGCTTTTCATTCAACATAGAAATAAGAAACTGCCCAAAATTTGTTTAGCAGTTCTTTACATGAAATCAAATAAAAATGCAAAGTGATTTTGTAGTTGTAAAACCAGGACTGCAACGTTAGGAACATTCTACAATGAACAACATGACAAATCGATACATAGTACAGACATACTTATATTGCTCATATTGCTTAGGCTTGGTTCACACTTCGTTTTTCCAATCAGTTTTTTTCATCTCTTTTATGTAAAAAAAAAAAATGGGTGCATTTGTGTGCATCTGTTTTTCCACTGACTTTTGTTATTAAAAAAGGATCCAAAAACGGATCAAAAGGCACCCTTTTTTTGGTGTTAAAAAAGGGTTTGTTTTGATCCTTTTTTTATATTGGAAGTCAATGGAAAAACGGATCAAAATGGATGCACACAAATGCATAAAAAATAAAATACATAAAATAGATTAAAAAAAAAGGATTGCAAAAACGCAGTGTGAACCCAATCCGTTTTTTTTTGCAAAAAATGGATGAAAAACTGATAAAAAAAAAAGGGATGCGATTGTGTGCATCCGTTTTTCCATTGACTTCCATTATAACAAAAACTGATCTGTTTTTTTAATGAACACAAAAATGAGGTCAGCTACGTTTTTGTGTACGTAAAAGAAAAACTGATCCGTTTTAATCCGTTTTTTTTTTTTAAATGGGAGTCAATGGAAAAACGGATGCACACTATTGCCTCCGTTTTTACATCAGTTTTTCATCCCTTTTTTGCAAAAATGGCAGGAAAGAAGACCAGAAAACTAATCAGGGATCTCCGTCTTGAGGTTTCTTTCTGAGGAGGCTTTTTCGACGTTCCTGAGGTCCTAAATTACGGATAAACATAATGTGTAACATATATGGCTTTACAAAAAAGTTTTGAATCTCAAAGAAAAACACTGATCAGCATTTTGAATCCCGATGCCTGGAAAGGTGGATGCAGCCCGAGCTCTGCATGAAAAACATGGATACAATTGGACAAGCCTAAACTTTTAGCCCTCATATTTACCAAATGGGATTACGTAAAGATGAAAACTCAAAGTACCGTACTTACAAGGATACAATCTCCTAAAAAACGTCCATTATGCTATGGAAAGCACACTGGAGCACACTTCCCAGAATGCTTTTACACCTCCCTCGCTGCAATGTACAACCTCCAAGCTTACTTTATAAACTTGGGGCGCTGTATGTAAATTGTCCTCAAGTAGTCATCTGGGCTTAGTAGTCACGGTCCCCTGGGCAGGATTCAAACTGCATAATTGCTGTCACATTAATCAGGGGCGTGCCGTCCCTCACATCAGCGTGCCTACCATCTTACTATGCCGCACAAGCGCAGTACAGCGGGTCCGATCCGTGGTGTACTGTGCAGGTGCAGAATAGCCACAAACTCATTGCCTGGATCTTATAATATTATTATTATTAAAGCAAATGTGCCTGATCTTTAAGTATTACCCATGTATAGAAAGGTGCCGGCGTGGGGAAGCCGATGCCACTGTCCTTTTTCTGAACCACCACCTGGTTCCCGTGTACGGCGCCATTCTATTCACGGGTAACGGGACAGGGGGGTGAAGCACTGGAGCCAGGCCGGCCTGTCCCCAGGGAAGGAAATCCGCTCCCATTAAAATCAATGGAGCTGCATCATAAAGAGGCGGGGGTTTCCTCCCACTGGGGGCGGACCTGCTTCACCCCATGGCCCGATACTCGTGAATAGAACGGCACTGTACACAGGAATCGGGGCGCCGTTCTATACATGGGTAATCCCTAAAGCGAATATACCTGATGCTATGTTCGCTTTAATAAGGATACTTACAAATCCTGATCAAACACGTGCAACCGTTCTAGAATTCCTGCAACAAATTGTCCTACTGAACACATAGGGCTACTATTCCAGAAGAGGTTACACTTCAATAAAATGGGAATAGATAACAGTATAACAGTATGATAACTTTCACCAACATCACAAACATCTCTTTGCAGAAGACGACTTCTTGACCTCCCCGCAGTGCACTATTATATGTATTATAATGGGCCGGGACAGCTAGGACCGTCCACCAACATAATCCGCACACTACCGGCCTCACAATATTATTGCAGCTCAGCGGACAAATGAGTAGGAGCTGATTTTCACCCCTCTCCAGCTAAATGTTTGTGCTAGACACTAGCACATATGGCGGGACCCGATGCTGAGGTGTTATCTTTTTGCTGGGTAAATGTATATGAAATGCGATTCCCTTATTTACTCTGCACAGTTGTTCTGGTGGCTACGGCTTAAAATATTTAGTTTTCATTATGAAGCCAGTCAGTCAGTTTTCCGTCCTATCGCTTTATCTGAATGACAGCGAGGATGTCTGGGGTTATTAAAGGGGCTTTGCGCCTATTTTTAGGTAAATTTTTTGTGAATATTCTGAGAATATTCTATTCACAAATGAATTTGTAGTTATGGAACATTTGTTAAATTAGTTCTATTCGGCTGGGTAAAAAAACATACAAATACTCTGTAAAAAATTGCCAGTTTTAGACTTAATAGTAAATGTCCCCCAAAGTGTATAAACAGAGATGTATGTAAGAAATACAATGAAACTAAACAGGTAACAACATAATCAAATCAATTTAATTGGCAAAATTGTATTTTACATTGTGACCATTGACATTAACAAGATTAAAATGATGTCCACAAATATTATCTATCTACCTCCTCTCACCCATACTAAGGCTGGGTTCACACTACGTTTTTGCAATGTTTTTTTTCATGTGTTTTTGCAAAAAACGGAGGCATTTGTATGCATCTGATTTGATCTGTTTTTCCATTGACTTATTGATTATAAAAAAAAGGGATCAAAACGCATCCGTTTTTTTTTTAACATACACAAAAACGTAGTCAAGCACATTTTTGTTCTAAAAAAACTGATACGTTTTGATCCATTTTTCTTTATAATGGAAGTCAATGGAAAAATGGTTCAAAACTGATGCACACGAATGCACCCGTTTTTCCATCTGTTTGAAAAAAATGCATGGAAAAAAACAGATTGCCAAAACGTAGTGTGAACCCAGCCTTATTGGCCAAAACATGGTGAACAGCATTTAGTTTTTTGCATAAAGTAATAATCAGCAATCTTGGCTTTTTTTCATTTACACCATTCGCCGTGCAAGAACAATATTTTTATATTTTAATACATCGGACGATTCCGCACACTACGCTGTAAAAAATATTAATTTTTTTTGTATAATGAGAAAGGGAGAGATTTAAACTTTTATTGGGGGAGGGTTTTAAAAAATCTTTTTTTACACTTTATAAGTCCCCTTAGGGGACTATTACATGCAATCCTTAAATTGCCTATACTAATCAATGCTGTGCCATTTCATAGTATTGATCAGTATCAGCGCTCTCTTTATGAAGATCGCTGATCCAACAGGACGGAGGTAAGTATTAAACTCTGTCACACAGCAGAGGGTCCCGATCAGTCAGTGACAGGTACTTCTCCTGTCATTGACTCCCTTAAACGCAGTGATTGCTATAGATTACGGTGTTTAAGTGGTTAATGGCAGACAGTTGTGTTATCGCGGCTGCCTGTTATTATCCCCGGCTCCTGGGACACTAATGTGTGCTGGGCTGATCACAATGAAGCAGCCCGGCACACATTAAATGTCAGGAACATTTATACACATTCCTACTGCACAGGGCATCGGCAGTAGGAACCTTCATAGTTGTATGGCTGACTTGAAGCAGTTAATGTTTTTTTTTACCTTAGGCCCCGTTCCCACTAAGCAAAGCTAGCGGAATTCCGCGACGGAATTGTCCGCCGCGGAATGCCGTTAGCCTCCCGCTCATAATGGGAGTCTATGGGAGGCGCGCGCTCCTGCCCTGTCCGCGCTGAAGAATGAACATGTTCATTCTTCAGCGCGTACAGAGCAGCAGCGCGCGCCTCCCATAGACTCCCATTATGAGCGGGAGGCTAACGGCATTCCGCGGCGGACAATTCCGTCGCGGAACTCCGCTAGCTTTGCTTAGTGGGAACGGGGCCTTACAAAGATTAAAATTAGAATAAGGTAAAGGCCCTAATACATGAAAAGATCGGCCATACTTGACCGATTACCGACCGATCAGGCTGATAATTGTTTGGTGTAATAGTGCATGTTGAAAGGCCACGATCAGCTCACATGCAAGATGTCGGTTGATGATGGTCTTTCCACATGCTGAAAGATCACGATTTGTGCAGTGCGTTGCTCTGTGTAACAGGAGTGAAGGCAGCAGACAGTCGTTGACTTCAATGGGCCACTCGAACGATCTAAGGATCGCCCCTCCTGCTGACTGTGAGTGTAATAGCACAGGCAGTCAGTGGGGAACGAAGGGGAAAGTGAGCACTGACCTGACAGATCGGCGATCGCTTCCCCTATTATCGTTCCGTATAATACAGCCTTGAGGTAGACATTAACAGACATTTGACTGACAGAGATCTATACACATCAGAAGATCTATTACCTATTGTCTTACAAGAAGTCCATCATACTGACAAGGTATGCCTTATTTCCTTTGGATGTATCCTCTCGGGTGGCTTAGCATGTGCTCTGTCACATACTCATTGTCTATTGTTCACTGTTGTGCAATAATTATATGGATAATAGTAAAAGCTCTTGTCATAAAACATACCTAGCATTTATTATCTTATTACCCCTTTTCACCTGTTCGTTTCAGCTTGAAATTTGGGGTCTTTTTGAAACATATTTCTATCAAGAACTTTCCGATAACCTTGTTTTGCTTTATGGAGTACTCTAAGTAGATCTTGCAGTCCCTAAAAAGAAAAACAAAAATGGGTTGCATCAATCTTTTTAGGGCCATGGTAGATGAGTGATAATGCATGTCCCCTATATCTAGAAGAAGTGTGGTCGGGGTGAGATTCGGCTGATTGCTAGACCTATGATTATTGCTCCATGTAACAAGACTCCTAGGGTCCTATCCCACGGGTCGATAGGGGCCCGGTCAATAATGCAAACAAGCACTGATCTGTTAGATTTGCGCTCGGTTACTGGGCCTATTACACCGATGTCCTTGCAGCCCTTGTTTGAACACCATATTTTACCTAACCATGTTGCAGGTCTTCTCCTATGCTCCTTCTTCCTCTCGGTCCCGCGCACAGCAGCAGCTTCAGTGCGGCCTGTCTGAGCTGACAAAATGCTCAGCCAATCACTGGCAGAGGCGGTCCTGGTCAGTTATTGGCTGAGCGGTCTGTCAGCTCAGACAGGCCGCACCGAAGCTGCTGCTGCGCGCGGGACCGAGAGGAAGAAGGAGCGCAGGAGAAGACCTGCAACTTGCTTAGGTTAAGTATGGTGCTTGTGAAATCGCTGGTCGCCCGCTGCGCATCGCTATTCCATGCAGCGATGCGTGGTTGGTGCCCGATGATTTTAGGTTTGAACCTAAATAAACCTCTAATGTAAAAGGACCTTAAAGGGTTATTCAGCTGAAAAAAATCTTTGCATCATACAGTATTACTACGTGAGTTATATATAGGCAATAGGATGTTATCATGGCCTCTGCATCGTTTGAGAAGTTTTTTAGGCGACTCACCCCCTCCGGATGCTAAAAAAACTGTGAGACGGAGTCATCTCTGTCTAGCTCATTCCTCTCTCCCACACTTCTGTTACGTGGATCATGTGTCCTCCATCTCTGATATGGGCCGGGGTAGTGATTACAGTCCACCACATCAGAAATGGAGGACATGGACCAATCTAGAGCACTGATGCAAGTGCTGCTAACCCGGCCTGCTGCAGAGATGGAGGACAGCTGATCCATGTCTCAAGAGAGAGGGGGACAGAGGACCCCTGTACCCACGGATGTTTTGCCCGACTGATGACTCCCCAAAGCAGCGGCCCTGGTGCTGGCTCCTCCAGGAAGAGGGGATCCCGGGTGTCTCGGTGCAGCCCCCGATGGCGGCAGCGCTCCCCAGTTTCTGGTGGCTGCAGGAGTGCCTGAAGGTATTGGCCTCCTGCTGCTGGACTGATACCCCCAAGAGCGCTACCAGGCAGCTCACATCAAGGTGGCCATCAGGGTCACAGAGCGGGACAAGTGTCAAGAAACTCAGTGGGGGGCAGTGAGTTAGAGGGGGGGGTCTTACTTACTGAGGCCACTCACTAAGTCTATGAGGCTATCTCGCTCACAGAGCAGGAAGGGAGAGGCAAAGTAGCGTGCATTTTTCCCTGCTTATTCGGCTGCTCGCTCAGTCTACTGATTGGTTGTGGTCTGAACAATAAAATCTTTGGACCTATCTCTGCAGCATGTTTTTGTTTTAGTGACAGGTAAAATAATGACAAAATATTCATTTGAGGGTAGCTTCACATGTACCGGATCCGCAGCGGATTTCACGCTGCGAGTTTGCAGCGAAATCCGCTGCTTGTATGGGACCCGGCCCCTTTAAACCCCCGCCCGCCTGCAGCCCCACCTCCTTTAACCCCCCGGCCGCCTGCCCGCAGCCCCGAGCATACATTACCTGCTCGGCGCGGCGGCTCTGTGGGACGCTCCTGGCTCCCCTCGCTCCCCAATCACTGATTGGCTGATGAGGAGCGAGAGGAGTAAGGAGCGCCACACACAGCCGTGGCGCCGTGCAGATAATGTATGCTCAAGCATGTTTAGGGCTAATTTCAGTGACCTTTATTCTTGCAAAAAAAATATATATATATCTATTATTAAACCGAACTTAATTTTATCTTAATTGTGCAGAAAAAAAGGAACAAACTACTAGTTCATTCTATCAAATTATGAGCGTCCTTCCTGCCAGGGGTCACATAGAAGGACATGACAGTAGCACAATGTGCATATAGGCTCCAGACCTATAATTTAACACTGCTGATTTATGGCCCGCTAGCACTTAGATTGTCTGTTGTCATAGAAGGGGACAATGTTTCTTCAAACACCCGACCTCCTGGCCAGAAACCTAAACAGGTAATTAACAATGAACATATATATATATATATATATATATATATATATATATACATATTTCTTAAATACCTTTTTTTTGTTATGTAAGTAAATAATTCAACAATTATGAGTTAGAAAAATGGTGTCCTCTTCTTCTCTGGCCTCTGCGCCAGGATCTTTGCCCTAATAACGAGAGAAAAGCAAAGAGTCAATGAGCGACTATAGATTCTCCATGTAAATAAGTTGGGTCACTATTAAAGGGAACCTGTCAACAAGACAATGCTATCTATTCTATCACCATGATGTTATAAAGCAGGAAGAGCTGAGCAGATTGATAAATATATATAACTTTGTAGGAAAAGATTCAGTATACCTGTAAAGTGTTGATGAAATCCCTGATCCCTGGATAAGGAGTCCAGTGGGCGGGGTCACTCAATAGACTGGACTCCTTACAAGTTATACTGAATCTTTTCCCTTGAAGATATATATCAATCCGCTCAGCTCCTCCTGCTCTGTAATATGATGCCAATAGCCTAGGTAGCATTTTAATGGTGACAGGTTCCCTTTAACACCATAAAGGTGTCCTGTCACCAACCCAAATACCTAAAATCAGTTTGTTACTTTATGGTCTTTGGTGGAACCATATGCACTGATGAATATAACAACTGAGAGGTTCTATGTATGGTTAGGCACTGTCCAATGGAAGAGGATAGTGCCCAGCAGCTTCACTGGGAGAATCTGTGACATCTGGAACATACTCCATGATTTTGCCATCTTCTCTATTAGGCTATGATCACACATAGTGTTATTTAGAGCTAATTTGCCATGAATTGCGTAACTGCGGTGGAATATTGTTATTTTTGCCGCAATTCCATCAAAACCGCTGCAAAATAGCACTAATTAAAGATTGTGTGTGAAGAAAACCAACATGAGACAAACGGCTCCCTGCAGGCCAGTGGGATACGGCATCATCAGCAGGGGAAGCACACAGACAAGTGAAAAGCCTGTTTTCCCAGCTGGTGATACAGTGTCCCTCCAGCCATCTGCATGTCCTGTGTTGTCTGACAAGAAACGACAGCGAGATCACCTGGTAGCACGACAGAGGGTGCTCTGGCACTTTCATTTCTCACTGGAAAGTTCAAGCCAAGTTGACAATAAGCGGCTAGGATTGTCTATTTGTATAAATTAGTTAGCATACGGCTCTGCAGGGGCTTAGCTAAGATTCATGGGGCACCATAGCAAAAAACTTTATCAGGCCCCATGAATACTCTATCCCCGTCCCATACACATACTCACCTGGCCCGGCACAATCCCCTGGCGCTCCTTCATTTTCCCAGAAGCGTCAGGGGATTGGGCTGGGCCAGGTGAGTACGGGTCATGGGACACCATAGCAAAAAACTTAAAGGAGAAGTCCGGTGAAAATTTTTATTAAAGTATTGTATAGTCCCCCAAAAGTTATACAAATCACCAATATACACTTATTACGGAAAATGCTTATGAAGTGCTCTTTTCCCTGCACTTACTACTGCATCAAGGCTTCACTTCCTGGATAACATGGTGATGTCACGACCTGACTCCCGGTGCTGTGCAGGCTGTGGCTGCTGGAGAGGATGATGGCGGGGGGACACTGAGGGACACAGGGCACTGGAGGGACACTAAGCATCCCTCTGCCATCATCCTCTCCAGCAGCCACAGCCCGCACAGCTCTGGGAGTCGGGTCGTGACATCACCATGTTATCCAGGAAGTGACATCACCATGTTATCCAGGAAGTGACATCACTATGTTATCTAGGAAGTGAAGCCTTGATGCAGTAGTAAGTGCAGGGGAAAAAGCACTTTATGTGCATTTCCCGTAATAAGTGTATATTGGTGATTTGTATAACTTTTGGGGGGCTATACAATACTTTAATAAAAATTTTCACCTGACTTCTCCTTTAATCTGGCAACCTGAATACTGTAAAGCCCCCCCCCCCCCTTCATACACGTACTCACCTGGCCCAGCACAATCCCCTGTCGCTCCTTCGTTTTCCCAGGAGCGTCAGGGGATTGGGCTGGGCCAGGTGAGTATGTGTATGGGGGGACTTCAGCCACAAATCTGTATAACCTTCTGACACCAGTTGATTTACATTTTTTTTATTCACTGGAGTACCCCTTTAAAGCTGTAGTACAACACCGTCATACCCCAGCTTTTGGGAGACAGTGAACTAACAAGAGAAGAGAAGAATTACAGGAATTTCTGTTAATCTCAATAGTACTGATTGGGTTGATACCTCTCAGAAGCTTAGGGATCTTCCTCCAGAGAGAGGGGATTTCCTCCTTGCGCCTATTTTACATTTATCAGAGCAGAAGTAACACAATACGTTCAATAGCAGATTTCATTCCCATAGGGTTATATTCCCTTATTGGCTTTTGTTGGGATGGTAAATGTTGTTTTACCTTTGTTACAATTGTATAGAAAATCTAGTTGCAGGCATAGCGTGCCAGATATGGGAGCCTTCCATGAGAGGACTACATGTGTCATCAAGGCTCAAACAAGATGCCCATACGGACTGGGGGTTATGTTCACACACAGTATTTTTGTTCAGTATTTTGATACCAAAAACAGGAGTGGATTGAAAACACAGAAAGGCTCTGTTCACACACTGTTGAAATTGAGTTGATGGCCGCCATATAATGGCAAATAATTGTCTTTATTTTAAAGCGGTGGACGATATTTGCCAGTAAATGATGGTCATTCACTCAATTTCAAGTGTGTGAACATAGCCTTTCTGTATTTTCAATCCACTCCTGCAAAATACTGAGGAAAAATACTGTGTGGAAACATAGCCTAAAGGCCCTATTACACGGAGCGATTATCGTCCGTATTCGGCCAATATCGGCTGTTACGGCCCGTGTAATAGAAGGCAGCTGCTATACGCTGTATTCTTTTCAGTCTGACACAGTGCTCTCTGCTGTCACTTCTGTCGATGTCAGGAACTGTCCAGAGCAGGAGAGGTTTTCTATGGGGATTTCCTACTGCTCTGGACAGTGCCTGACATGGACAGAGGTGGCAGCAGAGAGCACTGTGTCAGACTGGAGAGAATACACCACTTCCTGTAGGACATACAGCAGCTGAAAAGTATTGAAAGACTGGAGAGTTTTAAATAGAAGTAAATTACAAATCTATATAAATTTCTGACACCAGGTGATTTAAAAGAAACATTTTTTCGCAGCAGTTCCCCTTTTAAGTTCTATTGCATGTTCTAACTAGCTGCCTTTACTTGTCATTAAAACTTCACGCTTAATGTGATGCTTATTTTTTCTTTAATTTTAACTATGAAACAATAGCAACTGAACTACTAATCTACGCAATTATTACGTTACCTGGATTGTGTCTGCCGTATTCACGACCCCTTTGTGTATTTTCTCTGTTACCGTACTCATTTGAAGGGTTAGAGTCGGCCCACCGTCCTTTGTGAAAGAAAACAACAGATTTATAGCAATGGAACTGTTCAAGTATTTTTAATATAATGAAAGTTGTTGGATTATAAACTAATAATATATATGTCTTTATGTATACTGAAAAAAACACCAAATGTTTGGCCTTGGTGACTTCTAAAATATATGTGACGATGACTCTGGGCTGCTTTCACATGGCTGTAATACAGGTACAGGCCGGTCAGCAGAACCACGCTAAGGCTGGGCTCAGACTGAGTTTTTGCAATCCGTTTAACGTATACATTTTATGGGGAGAAAAAAAAAACTGATGCAAAAACGGATGCAATTGTGTGCAATCTTGTGACAGCGGCAGGGGAGAGAGGGGAGGTGGCAGAGCTCACAGTCGCGTGCCCAGCCTTCCCTCCCTCCCCCCGCTGGCCTCCGTAGCCAGGAAACCGGAAGCCTGAGGCTTTCGGTTTCCATGGCTATCATCGGGGCTCTGCGATCACTTTGCAGAGCCCCAATTGACACAGGCAGAGAATTCTCTGTCAGAAGTCCTATAGATGCTGTGGTTGTGCTGGCCACAGTACCTATAGGGTTAACTGTCAGCACCGGACCGCGGCTCCAGTGCTGAGAGTTGCGGCGGGTCCCCGGCTATCACTGATAGCCGGGACCCGCCGTGGATGACACAGGCGCAGCTCCTGCGCCTGTGTTATCCTCGATTGTAAATTAACATCACTGCAGCCTCAGGCATAGGCTGCAGCAATGTTAATTTACAGTGCAGCGGCGGGAGGGGGTTAAACGGACAGCAAACACGCAGTGTGAACCCAGCCTCACATTCGTCTAGGATTCTGCTAGTGGCAGGAGATTTTTTTTACTGTGTACCACTTTTTAGTTGCCCGCTATCTGGAGAGAATATGGACAGGTTTCATGAATTACCTTGATAACTTCCTTGCTGATTTTGCTCATAATAATTCGTGCTCCTTTGGTCGCGGTGAGAATAGAAATATCCTCCTGATAAACAAAACGGACCAATTGTTACTTCCAGAATACGTACAGTCTATCTACCTAAAGTTGCAAGAAGACATTTTTTAATAACCTGGATGTTTCAAATGATTATAAATAAAATGTAGTTTGCTTGTTCTGTAATAACTTCTGTAACAACAAATGTTCATGTATTTTATTTAAACGAGTACTTTTGAAAATTTTTTATTTTTGGAATAAAGGCTTGAGATTGTTTAATAGAAGTGAATTACAAATATCGGGCACTTTCTAAAACTAATTGCTTTGATAAAAATAACATTTTTTTAGTTAACTACCCCTTTAAGGTTATTTTAAGCATGTAGGTATCTGTGAAATCTTATTGTAAAACTACAATTCCCATCATGCCTGGACATTGGCTTCGGCTGTCCAGGTATAATGGCAATTCTAGTTTTGCAATAGCTGGAGGTCTGTAGGTTTGACGCTATAGCTCTGCAGCCTAAAGAGAAGTCAATGTAGTTCTGGACTATAATAATATAGACTGTAACTCAAGATTAGTACAAGATACTGTAAGTGATTTCACTTAAAGGGGTACTCCGGTCTGGGGGTATTTTTTTTTTACCAATGGCCGGGGAGGGGGTGGTTATAAACGGTGCAGGTGACTTACCTCTCGGTTCCAGCGCCGGGTCCCGGATCGTGGCGCCCCGTACCCCCGTCCACTCTCTGGTGTGAGCTGCCGCAGACGAGGCGGGAGGAGGGGGATTAGTCGCCAACAGAGAACAAAGGATTACACAGCGGGAGCTGTGTGAAAGACGGTATTCAGAGGTCAGAGAGGTTAGTGCTGACTTTAGAGGAGATAGCCCAGTGATGTAGCTGTAAATTAACTCTTTGTTGTCCTGTTTTGGTGCCTCATCTCCCTCCACCCCACCCCCCCTCTCCATAAGAGAACCATACCATGAAGATGGGGGGAGAGCTTTAAACTGCTGTTTCATCATAAAAATTTATTTTTCGGCTAATAAACCCAATTACAAAGTTTCTTAAAATCGCCTGTACTATTGATTTCTGCAAAAAAAAAAAATAATAAATTAAATGACAGTGACACTTTAAAGTTACTCAACTACTAACCTCTACTAGGTGCTTGCTGATGATGGACATTAGACCAGGCATTTCTTTCCCTTCCCTGGTCGTACTGAGGATCAGAATAAGACTGCTCCCTTCTGGTACACGAGCCGCCGGTCACCTCTACAGGGAATAAAGAAGAATCTTTCAATTACTGGGACCACATCAGCTATATTTGGATAACCATTAGAGAATAGATGTGACCTGTATCTAAGCTGATGATGGTTGCCAAACTTATAAAATTGTCAAATTTCCTCACTTGCTTTTACCTCCCAGCACCTCCTATACTGACACACAGAGCCCTGTACACCAGGGAAGGGCTGGGAGATAAGGGTAAGTGAGGAGGCTCTGGCTCCTGTTTCAGTACATACTTGCATTCTCCCTGATCTAACAATGCTGGGGCCACTTCTGTTGGAATATTCCTGTTATTCCTTCTGGAAATAAATGGATAAATAACAAATGTTTAGTACCATCCTCTCTTTGAAGAGGATGCATTACTAAAGTTCCACACTGATTGGTCGGCATCACAGGTGTGAGGACACTCCCCATTGACTAGGGAAACTGAAACACCCAGTTGTCAATTCATTCATAGATTTCCAGAGGCTTCACTCAATAATTAATTCCAAAATTATCATTTTAGAGCAACATCTTTTTTTTTTTTTTTTTTTTTTTTTACGGTTTGTAGAACCCGTACAGATATGAGGAACTAGGGATTAGCAGGAGTAATTGTTTTTAACTATTGATGATCGCTAAAGCTGTGTATGTAATACAAGATGCGGTCGTTGTACGTGATCTAAAGATCTACGAGAGCGATCTAAGAGAGCACTGCGTCAGACTGGAAAGAATACACTACTTGCTGCAGGACAGACAGCAGCTGATAAGTATGGGAAGACTGGAGATTTAAAAAAAAAAAAAACAGCTGATGTAAAAGGAAAAAAACTGTAGAATAATAAATAATATATCCATAATAAGTTAAAAATAAATCCAAAATAACTGAGGCAACTAGGGAGAATGTCCTAAAGGCAGATTTTTTTTTTTTTTTTTGCTGGAGTACCACCTTTAAAGTGACCTACATTTATTCCTAAAACTGCTATGGTTTATAAATCCCTAAAAATAAATGAAATTAATTTGAGGGAAAACAGGCAAATTTTTCATGAACCCCCTTATGCTTTCCCTGTACACTGTAGGATTAGCAGATGACATATAATGCCACCGGCGTGTAACCAAGAGGAAGACATGAGTTATAATAAGATGTTTAATAAAGGATTAGAGCATCACAGGCAAAGGCTGAAAATACAACTCATCCCAAGGCCTAAAGGGAAGTAGTCAGAACAGGCTGATAAATCACACCGTGAACCCATGACCACCACTGAAATCCTCACTCATCACTCCCGTGGGCGTGCTGCTCGTGTAAGTATTAGGTACCGCCATGGGGTAAACGAATGGCTCAGCAACTCTCTATACATGTCACCTCAACAAACAGCATTAAAAAATGTATATAAAAAAAGTAAAGAATTCCTTTGAGGGATTCTGTGCGGCATGGGCCCTAAGGGCCAAATGTAATTATTATATTATCTAGTCAACTAGGAGATGTCATTGTACATTATCATAGTGCCTACTGCGTCCTAGGACCATTGGAGAATGTGCATGTTAAGGGGCAGTAGCGGGAAGATGAAGGAAACATTGTCGTTGTTACATGTGCGTGTGCGGACATGTGACTGGACTAGCGCAAATCCTTAGTGACAGCGTACAGATGACTTATAGCACAATATATTGCTGAGCAAAACTAACACTAAACCCGATCTGTCACTAGCTAACCCCTTCGCTATATACTGCCCTTACACGATCCTTTACTGGCGCTAGGCTAATGTGTGCAAAAGCAGTCAGTCAAATCTTAGGAAAAATAAGGGACAGGGATATGGAGTACTGGGATGGTTTTATTTATTAAAGGGGTTTTCTGACTTTGGGTGCATGCACACTACGGAATCCGCGCGAAAAACCCGCTGCGGATTCCAACGCTCGTACCCTCATCTCCATCTGTGCCATAGACACTATTGTAGGCACAGACGGATTCCGCCGTCCGCCGAAATTCTGGCGGAATACGTAATCTGCCCGTGCATAGAATAGTGTCTATGTCACGGGCGGAGATGCGCGCCACCACGTGTGGGTACGAGCGACAGAATCCGCCGCGGGTCATATGCGCAGAATGAGTAGTGTGCACGCACCCTTAAAGTTACTTGTACGGCACTCGGCTCTTTCCAGAGGCTCCATAGAGAATGAACAGAGCCGCCGGTAATGTGCCAATCACAGCTAGAGATTACCAGGGTGCACAAAGGTTGAACCCCCAACAATTTCTTAATTGTCCTCTATTATGTGGATAGGGGACATAGCCTTAAAGGGATAATAACTTGGAGTCACACTATCGACACTACAGGAGAATGAAACAAGTGGAACACTGTGAGGCTGCAGGTGTATACGCATGCGTATCTTGGTGCTGCTCCCTTTAAACAAAGCCTTAAGGGAGTTTCGCTCTTGCACATAAATCCAGTAAGGGACATGTTTACACCATTTGTCTCAGAAGGGAGGGGGGAGGAGGGGGAGACAGAGAGAAAAGCTCACACACAGATTTTGGTGTCTCCAGCAAAAAGCAGCAGCAGCTCAGAACTGGGGGAAGGAGACTAAATAGATACTAACAAGTATGAAATGAATTGTTTGTCTCACCACGAGCAGCAGCATATCAAAAGTTATGTTTCAGTGGAATATCCATTTAAAGGGGTTATCCAGCGATAGAAGAACATGACCACTTTCTTCCAGAGACACCACCAGTTCAGGTGTGGTTTGCAATTAAGCTCCATTCACTTCAATGGAGCTGAGTTGCAAAACCAACACCCAAACTGGAGACAAGAGCGGTGCTGTCTCTTGAAGAAAGTGACCATGTTTTTCTAATACTAGATAACCCCTTATAGGCTGGGTTCACACTACATATATTTCAGTCAGTATTGTAGTCCTCATATTACAACCAAAACCAGGAGTGGATTAAAAACACAGAAAGGATCTGTTCACACAATGGTGAAATTGAGTGGATGGCCGCCATATAACAGTAAATAACGGCCATTATTTAAATATAACAGCCGTTGTTTTAAAATAACAGCAAATATTTGCCATTATATGGCGACCATCCACTCAATTTCAACATTGTGTGAACAGATCCTTTCTGTGTTTTTAATCCACTCCTGGTTTTGGTTGTAATATGAGAACCACAATACTGACTGAAATATACGTAGTGTGAACCCAGCCTTAGGCTATGTTCATACTACGTATGATTCCGTCCGTAGTGCGAACCGCGAATATACGCACATAGTTTTAAGGTTGATGCGTTCGCTTGAAAGTATACGATATACGCCCGCACAGTGCACACTACGTATGAGCTTACGGCTGGATTGTATACGGCGCCGTGAAAAATGAACAAGACCATTGTTTGAGGACGGGAATGTTGAAACTCACGGCCGTGGATTTCCATGCGGTCCCGTACGAAGTACTTATTTCAGTCAAATTGAACTTGATTTTTCGATCCAAAAGGTTCTGTGTGGTTTACGGGGCTGGGCGAAGATTTCCAAGTAAATGACCTGCCTCAGATCGCTTCGAAACAAGCTAGGGAAGCAGAACTGTACTACGGGCGTATGTTCGCAGTTCGTACGCATCCGGCCGCATGTCTATTTTTCCCACGCCTGTAGTTTCAGCCGCACATGTACAGCAGCGTACGATCTACGGACGAAATCATACGCAGTGTGAACATAGCCTAAAAGTGTGGCAAACTTTTGAGTCTGAGTAAAACCTGTTTGTGCAGGAAATTACCTGAATGTAGTCACTAGCGGACAAGAGCAAAGAACAAGCCGAACGGAGAGAAAACTAGTAAACAATAATATGTGTTCCTGTCCCTTTAACAATTTGTTACATCACCTGCTTTGTTACAAACACAGGGGAGTAACAGTCATAGAGTTGTTGTTATGGGTTGCAGAATAATCTCTTTACAGTGTGTACAAATGCCGGGAATTAATGACAGAGCGGACTACAAAGGTGCTGCCACCGTGTTGTGTCAGAACCAGAGAAAGCTGTTTGTCAAGTGCTGTCACATCAAGACAATGCTCCCAACACTACAGATAGCCACAGGCAGTATATAAAAACATTGCTTATAATTGTTCTTTTTATTGCAAACACTGGCATGTGTACAGTGAACTTACTTGGCTTTAGACAAGCACGTTAATACTAGAGATGAGCGAACCTCAAGCTCGCTCGGGTTCACGCCCGAATCCAAACGTGCGGCATTTGATTACCGGTGGCTGCAGCCCTAGGGAGTTCTATGGGCTATGGCTGTATCCATGTTTTACAGGGAGTCTCAGGGCCCTATTACACGGGACAATACGGCCCGATTCGGCCAATTATCGCTCCGTGGAATAGAGACAACAATCAGCTGATGATCATGTCATCGGCTGATCGTTTATTTAGGTTCAAACCTAAAATCATCAGGCACCGACGGTGCATCGCTGCGTGGAATAGTGATGCACGGCCGGCGACCGACAATTTTAGCAGCAGCATACATTACCTAAGCATGTTGCAGGGCTTCTCCTGCGCTCCTTTTTCCGCCTGGTCCCGCACACAGCAGCAGCTTCGGTGCGGCCTGTCTGAGCTGACAGACCGCGCAGCCAATCACTAGCCAGGACCGCCGTGGCCAGTGATTGGCTGAGCGGTCTGTCAGTTCAGACAGGCCGCACTGAAGCTGCTGCTGTGTGCGGGACCAGGAGGAAAAAGGAGCGCAGGAGAAGCCCTGTAACATGGTTAGGTAATGTATGGTGTTTGAAAAGGGCTGCAAGGACATTGGTAACGATGTCCCTGTAGCCCTTCCTAAACGATTATCGGGCCGTGGAATAGGCCCAGTAACCGAGCGCCGATATAGCAGATTGGCGCTCGTTTTCATTATTGATCGGGCCCCCATCGGCCCGTGGAATAGGACCCTTATCGTGCAAAAAATCGTTATATCGTTCAAATTTAAACAAAAATCGTTCTGTGTAATTGCAGGCAACGATCGAAAAATCGCTCGTATGTAGTTGATCGTTAATTATCGTTAATCTTCGCCGTAATTCCACATTCGTTCGCTCAAGTTCCGCATTTGTTCACTAATCGTTCAGTTTAATTGCACTTTGTTCATTGTTTTCGCTGGGATCAGAAGGAGTAAACGATCATAGTAACAATCGCAATAACGATCGTAGTAACAGTCGTAACTAACCACCATCATTCTGTGTTGTATGGTGAACGATTTCAGGTTAATGATAAACAATCTCATTTGCAATTGTTTATCGTTAATCGCTAAAAACCGCTTCGTGTAATAGGACCCTTAGAACTGCATCCAACTTCTTCAGCCACCGGTAATCAAATGCAGAACGCTCAGGTTTGGGCGAACCCGAGCGTGCTAGGAGTTCACTCATCTCTAGTTTATATCACAGGTCTGGAGATCTTCTCTTGCTATAACTCTGTGGTGGGACAGGCTCTAGTGATGCCACGCCGGGGGTATCAGAAAGCTGTGTACTGTAAAGGTACTGTATTACACAGCCAAATAACCCATGTAAAGGGCCAGTGATTGGCTAAGCAGCCTGTAACTTCACAGACCGGCTCTGAAGTTAGGGCAGTGGCTAGAAGTCAGGAAGATACCGGGGAGCGGGTAGAAGCACTGGAGAAGGTAGACAGATATATATGAACTTTATTTTTCTTTAAACATTTATCGGCCGTCGGCCGCTTGTTTACTAAGTCTATTACACAGCTCAACTATCACACAGCAAGGGCTGCACGGATTTCGCTAGCGATGTCTGTGCAGCCTTTGTATTTAGTGTAAAATAATAAAGTTTATACTTACCTGTCCACGCTCCCCAGTGCTTCTGCCGGTGTCTTTCTGGCTTCTGTCTGCTGCCCACAGCCGCCGTGAGAACTGCAGTGTCGGTCTCTGAAGTGACAGGATGCTCAGCCAATCACTTGCCATGGTGCTGTCCCGTCCTGTGATTGGCTGAGCGGCCTATCACTTCAGAGATCGGGCCCGAAGTGGTTTGAAGTCAGCAGTCGATGATTTTTAGGCAGGACCAGAAGATCAATCAGCCGATGATCGCTGTCATTGGACGATCATTGTCTTTACTACATGGATCGATAACCTGATGAACCTGCCTAATTTGGCTGATTCCATGTAATAGGGCCCTTGGTCCTGAAGATCTGTCGGTGCGGGGGGCAAAAACGAGCAGCGATCAGCGAGATCAGTGGCTCGTTTGCAGTGCCTTTACACAGCAGAACAAATCGAGCAGCCAGGCTTGGATCGTTCATGCAGCCATGGAAACTGACAGGAGAGACAAACGTATAGGATATACATATATCTGGGCTGTCAGTTTCCAGATCACACAGCAGTACATACTTACCTAGTGTGCTGCTGCTGTGATCCAGGATTCTATTCTCCGGCTCGCCCATCCTCTGGCTGCTGTATCTCCAGGCCTGCCTCCTCCACTTCTCAACCATTCTGGAGGATGCGGTGGTCTGAAGATGTAGCACCAGAACAGGACAGCCGGAGAACAGGATGCCGGATGACACAGCAGGGCTGATGGTAAGTATGTACTGCTGTGTGATCTGGAAACTGACAGCATGGATATATACATTTCTGTGCTGTTAGTTTGCCTTTATCATTTTCGGCCACAAATAACCCTGTTTACACAGTAAGATATGTGCCCGATGACGAGTAATTTTAAAGAAACCTCTAAATACACGATCAGCCGGGGATAAGGCTCCTCGGGTGATCCATGTCACTTATAGAGGGCCGGAGTATCGGCCGCAGAGGCATTTTTTTGCGACTCTCTCGGCTGATAATCCGCCTGTGTAAAAGGCCCTTTAGTCTTTGATATGAAAGATGTCAGATGGTCAATCGTGTAGCTAACACTGCCACCTCCCCTTACGGTTCCCCATGAAACCACCAACTACAACTTGTCTAGGCCCTGGCCACTTCCTCACCTGGTGAGGGTCCAGCAGTTCCTTTTGGAGCAGGATGCAAGATTCTGTTCTGTGCTGCACAGGCTTCAGTGATCATCATCCTCAGTTTCTTGAAGTCAGTTATTAAAGACTCCTGCAAACAAAACATTTCTGCATTTATCACATTCTCCCTGGTCTTGCGTGATATAAAGCCTCAATTATTTACATTTGTTATTTACGGCATGCATGATAGGTAAGACTTAAAGGGGTACTCTGGTGAAATTTTATTTCTTTTAAATCAACTGGTTTCAGAAAGTTGTATAGATTTGTAATTTACTCCAGTCTTCCATTACTTATCAGCTGCTGTATGTCCTGCAGGAAGTGGTGTATTCTCTCCAGTCTGACACAGTGCTCTCTGCTGCCACCTCTGTCCATGTCAGGAACTGTCCAGGGCAGCAGCAAATCCCTATAGAAAACCTCTCCTGCTCTGGACAGTTACTGACATGGACAGAGGTGACAGCAGAAAACACTGTGTCAGAGATTTTATTAAAAGAAATTAATTCTATATAACTTTCTTATACCAGTTGATTATAAAACTTCTCTGCAGTACCCCCTTTAAGTAGAAGCAAATTCAGTAGGCTTTTAAGAAGTAAGACACACAGGGGGAGATTTATCAAACATGGTGTAAAGTGAAACTGGCTCAGTTGCCCCTAGCAACCAATCAGATTCCACCTTACATTTTCCAAAGAGTCTGTGAGGAATGAAAGGTGGAATCTGATTGGTTGCTAGGGGCAACTGAGCCAGTCTCACTTTACACCATGTTTGATAAATCTCCCCCTATAAGTATGGCTGCCCTAAAAGTAACCATATATTACAACGGCATAGTAAAAAAAAAAAAAAAATTAACATTTTTCCTGACGCTCTGAAATTTTAACACCATCATGGCCAGTGAACAGCACCCAGCATATGGATACACTTACGAGAATTCTCCCAAGGCAAAGAAGTCAATTACCAGAGATTATTTTATTATAGCGCTATACACTATAAATAGAGAGGAGGAGGAAGTGACAGCTGTTCTTTGGTTAAAGCCCCCCTGTCCCTCTGGCGTTCCAACTGGTGTTCTTCTATATGGGTTCTCCTGGCTCCTCCATATATCATAGATGGATGCTGCCGGCAGTCACTCTATTTTATGTCACCACAAATGTTACCCGATCCGATGTTAGGTTTTTTTGACATATCAAAGTTCATCAATTTGCCACTTTAAGCTTTTTGGTCTGATCCATCATTTTAAAAAAGCGCATTAATCACCTGAGTATAAGAAAAATTAAGAGACAACATTGGGCCACACACGGGCAACACGCCAAACGAAACCATTTTCTTATGTGTACGGTCAGCTTTACAGAGGTGACTTACCAACATTAAGGGGAACTCCAGCAAAAAAAAAATCTAAATCAAGTGGTGTCAGAAAGTTAAAAACATAGAAGATTGTTGGCAGATAAAGCCCCTCTGGTCCATCTAGTCCGCCCTTCTATTATTTCCTTTCTTATTACCTTAGGATAGATATATGTATATACCAGGTAGGTTTACATTCAGTTACTGTAGATTTGCCTACCACATCTGCTGGAAGTTTGTTCCAAGCATCTACTACTCTTTTTTTTTTTTATTATTATTTATAGTTCTTTATTTTATCAAACAATTAGTCATATACAAAAAAATAATTTCATTAACATCCTTACAACAATATTTTAACCCCATTCCACCCACACCCATCCAAGAGAGCAAGAGCGGAGAAAAAAAAATCTACTACTCTTTCAGTAAAGTAATATCTTCTCACGTTGCTTCTGATCTTTCCCACAACTCACCTCTCACTGTGTCCTCTTCTCTAAAAACACTTCTCTCCTGAACCTGTGAGAGCACTGTGTCAGACTGGAACTAATACACCACATAAAGCAGCTGATAAGTACTGGAAGACTAGAGATTTAAAAAAAAAACTAAAAGCAAATTACAAATCTATATAACTTTTTGACCGTTTCATTTCAAAGAAAAAAAACGTTTTGCTGGAGTACCCCTTTAAGGAAGTCCATAAAGATTTAGTTGACAATGTAGGAAGGGTCCTACATACCCTAAACGTGAGTAACTTGAAAGACCTTGCTTACTCCAGGTTTCATACGCCTCTGTCTATTCTTTTGTATGTCTATCAGTATGTGACACACAGAGGCACCCAGAAAGGTCTTAGGAAGTAGATGGGAGATCTGGTATTGGGCCACTGCAGAAAGGTGGACATGCTTTGTGATGATAAACCATTAATCATAGTAGTGCCATGCAGAGGTGTATTTGCTCAGGTGCCGCTGGAATGCACAACCAATCAGGACAAATAGAGACCCATTCCTACATGCTGAAAATATGTTTTGCATTGTTCACGACTTCTGAGTGGCCGTTCATAAAACTAACGTGAAAACAGGTAAATAGAGAGATGGAGGGGGGGGGGGGGGCTGTCATAGAAAAGCTGAGACTGCAAGACTTTTATGTGTCGCTCAACCTCCTGAGCAGGGAAATAGGAACGGATCAATGTGTAGGACATAACACGGTCGCGTCATATGCTAAGGTGCGGGACTAATGTCAGACCGATACAGAGATTCTGACGGGAAAGGGGCAAACCGGGTGATAGTGAGGACATTTAGCCATAGAGCTGCTAGGCAGATGTCATCTCATAAAGATTAGGAGTTCATCCAACACAAACTCTTAGGGTGGTATTACAGGGAACGATTATCGTTCCAAAAATCGTTAGATCAATCGGATTTAAACGATAATCGTTTCATGTAATAGCAGACAAGGATTAAACGACCAATGAGAAATCGTTGGTCGTTTGATAGAATTCGGACCTATTTTTATCGTTTGATCGTTCGCACATCGTTCGGTGTAATAAGAAGTCATTGCTGAAACGTACGCAATAGCGACGACAAAACGATCATAAGTAACGATCATCGTTCCGTGTAATTGGGATAACGATTTCGGGTCGTTTGCCATAACGGTCTCTTGAGAACGTTTATCGATAATCATTAGTCGTCAAAAAAACGCTTGGTGCACCCTTGGAGTCCTATTCCACGGGCCGCTGGCAGCCAGATCAATGTTGTAAATGAGCGCTGATCTGCTAGATCGGCGCCCATTTACTGAGCCTATTACATGGCTCGATTATCGTTTAGCAAGGGCTGCACAGACATCGTTAGCGATGTCCGTGCAGCCCTTGTCCCAAACCGTTATAAATCACCTCTCCAAGCTTTGAGTCCTACTCCTGTTCTCTGCTTCCTCCCTGGCTCCACGGCTGTAGCTTCAGAGTGGAGGACTGAAGTGGCCAGTGATTGGCTTAGCTGACAGGCCGCTCTGAAGCTGCAGCCGGGGAGGAGGCAGAGAACAGGAGTAGGACCAGAAGCTTGGAAAGGTGATGTATAACAGTTTATTCAATTGTTAGCCATCGTCCGCGCATCGCTATTACATGTAGTGATGCGCGGTTGGCAGCCGGTGATTTTAGGTTTGGACCTAAAGAAACGATCAGCCAATGATCATTTCATTGGCTGATCACTGTCTCTATTACACTGACCCATAATCAGTTGAATCGGGCCGATTATCGCTCCGTATAATAAGGCCCTTAGGGTCCTATTACACGGAGCGATTTTTAACGATTAACGTATAATAATAAACGATCGCAAACAAGATTGTTTATCGCTAACCAGAAATCGTTCACCATATTGCACAGAACAATGGTCGTTACTTACAATTGTTACTGCGATCATCACTATGATCGTTTACGCCATCTGATCCCAGCAAAACAATGCCCGCTCAGCCAATCAGTGATTGGGGAGGGACAGTAGTCACTGAGTGGCTGAGCGGGTACTTTTCCCCGGGTCATGATGTAACAGGAAGCCAGAAAAGTCGAGCCCGGCAGCAGTCAGTGAGCTGGTGCCGCAGGGGCAGAGGGATGGGTAAGTATACATTCTTTATTATGTTCCTGCACCGCCCTGCCTTCAACAGAGTATTCAATTTGTCTGGACTTCCCCTTTAAGGTTCCCATACACCTTATACTCTTGTCAGTCATAAATAGTAAAAATAATAAAAATGAGTTGTTAATTAATGTTTTGCTCTTTCCGATCTCTAGTTTTTAGATTTTTGAGCAGGAATAATTCAGAGAAGATAGAAAGCTTTATTATACCGGTATCTGTGTTACACTATGGACAGTAAGATATACATAGCAAAAAGGCACAGTCAAACAGAAGTGGCGTATAGCGCTATAATATGGTAATACTGACACTAAGGGAATGCAATAACATTCTGGACACTGGACACTACTATATCAAACACTGCGTTATGGGGTCAGCATTGTTCAAGTGGACTTGGCACTAGCACAGTATACAATGCGTCTCTTCATATAAGATCTGATCTGATTAATATGGCAGTAAATGATGGATGAGAGTGTGATCTGATCACTGCCAAGCCTCATTACCCCTTCTCTGCCCTCCGCTCACTGACCTGAGGAAAATAAGACAGGCTGCTGGCTCCATGTTCTGTTTGTGCCAGCTGGGAATGGCAACTATTTCATCATTAGTAATATATAAGGAGGGGGGGTGCTGACTGAAGCTGGCAAACAAATATATATATATATACAAACACATACAGTGATGCCTTGGATTATGAGCATTATTCGTTCCGGGGCGGCGCTTGTAATCCAAATCACTCTTAAACCAAAGCAAATTTCCCCATAGGAAACCAATGAAATGCCGACAATTGGTTCCACACCCCAAAAATAATGATTAAAAATTCTTAATAACAGGTAAAACAAATGAAACAAACATTTAGAAAGCTGGATATGTCATATTATAAGTTACAGTACAGTATAGCAATCAGCATGTGGAGTATAATGTATTGTATGTGCATAAGAATGAAAAAACAGCAGCAGTTTGTAGATACAGGATGGACCTGCAAATCCCCATAATGCAGTAGCTTAGTACAACAGGCTAGAATAGAGAAGCAGGGCTGCTGGCAGAGGTCTGTGTGGTCACATGACAGCTATGGGAAAGGGGCATGTGTTCAGCATGGACCAATCAGGAAATAAGAATCACAGAGCTGTGCAGGAGGACAGTGACAGAAACTTTTCTGTACAGAGTGTAGGTACAGGCACAATATAACAGCAGTGTGTATAGCTGAGTGTAAGTGCATGCACATTATAGCAGCAGTACGTATAGCTGAGTGTGAGTGCAGGCAGATTATAGCAGGAATGGAGAGGATGGGAAAGAGTTGACAGAGACTGCAGGGAGGAATGAGAAGGACATATGTGGGCACAGTATAGCAGCACTCTCTGTCCGGGGAGAAAGAGGTTACAGCTATGAAGAGATTACCTCCACAGTCCTGTCACCTGATGTAAGCCCCAGCCTGAAGTGGATCCAATATGATTTGAAAGGTGAGGGAGACTTCCTGGGTCAGAGTACAGTGCTGTAGGCCCCGCTATGTAGACCATTCCCCCCCCCCCCCCCCACCCACACCCAGTACAGGGAGCTCTTAAACCAAAGCAATGCTCTTAAACCAATTTACAATTTTGAAAAACTGTGAGCTCTTTTTGCTAAATGCTCTTAATCCAAGTTACTCTTAATCATGGATCCTCAGGCGGGCCCCAAAATCTACGACAAATGCAAACCCTATTGAGGAAAGCTCTGTTGTACTATAGCTCAGGTATGAAGAACACTGTAAAATTGTTTTCTAGAGTGCCCGGGAAGTGCAGCAATAACATTGCCTAAAACTATCCTAAAGGGGTACTCTAGAGAAAAAATATTGTTTTCATATCCATTTCAGAAAAGTTACAAATCTGTAAATTACTGCTACTTAAAACTATTACTTATCAGTTGCTGTATGTCCTGCAGGAAGTGGTGTATTCTTTCCAGTCTGACACAGTGCTCTCTGCTGCCACCTCTGTCCATGTCAGGAACTGTCCACAACAGGGAGGTTTTCCATGGGGATTTGCTGCTGCTCTGACAGGACAGAGGTGGCAGCAGAGAGCACTGTGTCAGACTGAAAAGAATACACCACTTCCTGCAGGATATACAGCAGCTGATAAATACTGGAAGACTGGAGATTTTTAAATAGGAGTAAATTACAAATCTTTCTAAAACCAGTTGATTTGAAGGAAAAAAAAAGTTTATAAATTTAGGGATACTTGGCTGAATACTATGGTTAGCTATCCCTGAACTGAATATATGTGTATACAAGCTACGATTTACTATAAAAAGGGAAGTATAATATGTAACACAGCTTGCCCTGTACCATGCCTATAAATATGGAGTGTTGATACAACACTGCGGCATGTTGACTGTGTACACACTCGGGTCACCGATGCCTTCTTACACACTCATTATCTTATATGACTTGTTTTCGCTTCACATTGTTCTCGTAGGGAATGTTTATTATGTAAAATGTTTATGTTAAATATTCACCACTAGAAAGGCAATCATATAGATTTCTTTATATATTATTGATATATCGATTGTTTATAGTAATAACATAGTTAGGCAAACAATCTAACCCCTGCACATCTACTAGACATAGTAACCTCCAGCGCTGAGCAGCCTGATCGCAACAATAAGGAAAAGGCTAAAAACGGAAGACGATTGTATTCAGCAGAGTCAGCGCACAGATATTATGGGGCCTGCAGGGCGCAAGGCTTTGTTTTCAGTAGAAACACTAAACACGTCTGCTCTACTATAATCCTAAATATAAAATGTACTCATCTCACCAGAAAAACAGCACGTCTGTTCCAAAGCTTAAAGGGGGTGGCCGCATGGTAGGTATTAAAAAATAAACACTGCTGAAAATACTGCCCTCTCTCACATATAGTGATGTTAGGGTCCGATTAGATGGAGCAATTTTCCGTTTTCTCCAATGAACGATAGCGCTTTTACGAACGACCCGAAATCATTCGCCATAATACATCGAACGATAGTGATTAGTTACAATCGTGATTTCGAAAGTTCGCATAATATCG
Source organism: Dendropsophus ebraccatus (assembly GCF_027789765.1). Classification (NCBI taxonomy): domain Eukaryota; kingdom Metazoa; phylum Chordata; class Amphibia; order Anura; family Hylidae; genus Dendropsophus; species Dendropsophus ebraccatus. Next base: position 62,599,894 of record NC_091468.1, on the reverse strand, counting down.
TAAACAAAAGATCGTAATAACCAACAATGTGTACATACGGCGAAAGATTACCGAACGATTTACACTGATTTTATGGTGAGCAAAAAAAGATGCGATCAACGACACAAAGACATTTTCGTTATTGGTTTGATCTTTGACCGCGTACACACCCAATGTCGTATTACACTGCCCGATGCACAGTCTAAGCTAGTGCCGATCTGCTAGATCAGCGCTCGCTTACCAAGCTTATTACCTGGCTCAACAATCGTGCAGCAAGGGCTGTAGATATATGCAGTGGTACCCTGGTTTAGGAGTAACTTGGATTGAGAGCGTTTTGTAAGAAGAGCTCTCAGCTTTTCAAAATCATAACTTGGTTTAAGAGCTCCGTGTATTGGGTAGGATGGTGAGTGGGAGAGGGGCATGGTCTGCATAGCGGGGTCTACAGCACTCTACTCTAACCCAGGAAGTCTCCCTCATCTTCCAAATCATAGCAGATCCACCTCAGGCTGGGGCTTACATCAGGGGACAGGACTGTGGAGGTAATCTCTCCATAGCTGTAACCCCTCTCTCCCCGGACAGAGAGTGCTGCATGTATGTGCCCACATCTACCCTGCTCATTCCTTCATGCTCCCTGCAGTCTCTGTCAGCCCTTGTGTTTCCCATCCCCTCCATTCCTGCTATAATGTACCTGCACTTAAACTCAGGTATATACACTGCTGTATAGAAAAGTTTCTGTCACTGTCCTCCTGCACAGCTCTGTGATTCTCACTTCCTGATTGGTCCATGCTGAACAAACCCCCTTCCCCATTGCTGTCATGTGCCGACACAGAGCTCTGCCAGCAGCCCTGGTTCTCTATTCTAGCCTGTTGTACTACGCTACTGCATTATGGGGATCTGCAGCTCCATCCTGTATCTACAAACTGCTGCTGTGTTATCAGGTTTATGCACTTACTATACATTATACACCACATGCTGATTGCTATACTGTACAGTAACTTATAATATCACATATTCAGCTGATTCTGAATGTTTGTTTCATTTGTTTTACCTGTTATTCAGAATAAAAACAAATGATTATTTTTGGGGGTGAGCAACCAATTGTCTGCATTTCAATGATTCCTGATTATGGGAAAATTTGCTTTGGTTTAAGAGTGATTTGTAGTGACAGGCTGCTCAGCCAATTACTAGGTGAGATTGGCCAGAGCCACGGCCAGTGATTGGCTGAGCAGCCTGTCACTGCGGAGATGGCTTCAGAGGCTTCAGCGATGCGTCTTGGACAGGTAAGTATAAGGCTGGGTTCACACCTGTGTTTGTCTCATTCATGAATGGATCCGTCTATATCCGTTTATTTTTAATCAGAAAAAACTAAAAATTGCTTTGTCTAATAGGACCCTAACCTGCTGATATGTCCTTTTTGTGCACAGAACGCTGAGGATGAAGGTAAGTTTACCCCTCGGGCCTGGACTGTTGATTTTTATTACTACAGGCGTGCCAGCCGGGTTGGATCAGTGTTCTAGGGGTGATAGTCCCACCCCTACACCCCTAGGACTTAACTACTAACTGCACGGGAACAGCGCAGAGGATAAAGTTAAGAGACTTGCCTTCATCCTCAGCGCCCGTGTACAAAAGGGACTTATCAGCAGGTTAGATTTGTTGGATTTCCCTTTAAGCCATTTATGTGTGTAAAGGCTCTATTACACTGACTCACCTGCTCACTACTGGGTGTAATAGCGGCAGCAGTGAGCTGGGAACGAGGAGCAAAGGAGCGCTGACAGCTCCTATCAGTCACCCTGTGGAATACAGCCTTAAAAGGACCCTGAGGATAACTCACCTTCTTCTCCAGGATCTCATCCACGGGCCGGTGTTCATGACACAGCAAGTACTTCTGATGAAAGAGTTTCCCATCAAATGTGTTCCATGGCATCAAATCCATCATGTTAAAGGGGTAGCCACACGCACTGTTACAAGCCATCAATGTATTCAAGCCACGGAGAAAGAGGAAAGCCAGGTGAACCGCTCTGGAATCTACGTAAGGAAGCTATAAAATGGGGGGAAAAAACAAGAAACAAGTAATAAGTCTATCCGCTTTAGTTTTGTTTTACATACATAGTAAAAAGTGCACTTCTTAAGATTCCGACCCGCTGGTATAGGTGCCCGCAGTTGCTCAATTAGCGCACTATATTGGAGGTGTGGACCAGCCGGTTCTAGGATTCACATATGGTGGGACTGTCCAGCTTTGAAACCATTTTGAAACACAGTTTTTCAGATTTATATACAGGTGACTAACCCTCGCATCGCGCCAACCCCCCAAAGCCACTTTCCCTACTCCCTCGCAACTTCTTGGCTAAGGTCCATAATTCGGAGACATTGGAAGGCGACAAAGCCCCATCACAGAGGTCAATCATTTGTACCACATGGATCTTATATCGCGATTGACCAGAATAAGGTCAGCAAAGTGGCTCACACGGACTACTTATAAAACTGCCACCGTTTCTACAATAGCTAATTTACATTGGGTTACAACTGTTGACAGTTTCGATGAGTAGGCCTTTGGCTTTGGGGCCATTGGGTGCCTGCGTTCCACATTACGCTTTCTAATAGCAGCTCCCCTTACCCCTCCCCACAGACCCCCTCCTTTTTTTTTGCCCCCCTTCTCTCTCTACTATCTCTTTTTCTTCTTTTATGTCTGCACTATTGTTATGTTATTAGCTATGCATTGTTATATTAGGCTACCATTGTAGATTTTTGCTGTGTTGCTATGATCTCTAGTAGTTTGACATCCATCATAATATGGGTTACATTAGCAAGGACTTATTACAGTAGCTGGATGGGACTTCTGCAGTGTCTCTGCGTGATGGACTTTCCAGTTCCCAAATGCAAACTAAAACTATTGAGGGACTTAGGGTCCTATTACACGGAGCGATTTTTAACTATTAACGACTAACGATAAACGATCGCAAATGAGATTGTTTATCGTTAACCTGAAATCATTACAGACCATATTACAGACAACGATGGTCGTTATTGCGATCGTTACTATGATCGTTTACTCCTTCTGATCCTAGCAAAACGATGAACAATGTGCAATTACACTGAACGATTAGTGAAAAAATGCGGAACTTGAGCAAACCAAAGTGGAATTACAGTGAACGATTAGCGAACGATTAACAATAATTTTAGATTCAGATCTAAATCAACGACATAAGAACGATTTTTTCGATCGTCGCCTGCAATTACACAGAATGAATATCGTTTAAATTCGTACGATTTAACAATTTTTCGCTTGATAATCATCCCTTGTAATAGGGCCCTAAAGCCCCTATTCCACGGGCCGACTGTGAGGAGCAAATGAGCGCTGTCAGTGCTCATTTGCTCCTCGTTCCTCGCTCACTGCCACCGCTAATACACGTGGCGGCAGCAAGCGGGTGAGTGCGGGTGGGGCCGCAGGGGGCTGCCCAGGTGATTGCTAGATCATCCGGGCAGCCCATAGAGGATAGTGGCGGTCTGCTGCCCCTTCTCCTATTCCGCTGATCGCTGCTATCCCAGTGGTTTGTTTTTTAACATGGTTAAAGACAAAGAACTGCATCGATCAGCCGACATGAACAATGTCGGCTGATCGTTGCCTTCTATTCCACGTTGCGATTATCGGCTGTAATGGCCGATAGTCGTTCCCTGGTATAGAGCCTTTAGTGGTATTGCTTACCATTCAGTGAGATGCCAGAATATGGAGTGATTATGGAGTGCCATAATTTGTCCGGTTCTATGATTGTATGTAAGGGGGTTTTCTTGCCCCAGAATTCCACACTTTGTCGTATTTATTGCTATGTGAATATTTTTAAACAATTAAAAAATATATATATATATTTATTATATTAAATTTATACAGTATTTATAATATATTTATTTTATTTCATTTTTTTTTGTAAATGTTATCATGAAGTCATCGACATGCATGTTAGTAGATACAACTATGAGTTCCGTATGTATTTGATTCTTTTCTGTTAAGCGAGAAGTTTAGAGAGACTCGGCCACTGGCCACGTCCCTGCACATGGTGGACATTTTGCAGGTGTTTGTACTCAAAGTGGTTGCACAAAACCGACATAGTCCGGGGCCAATCTCCATTACTTCCCCTGAATACTCAGCCACACCTTGCAGGGATTTGTCACTCTGGAATTTTATACACTGTTTGCTCTTGACTCACAATATGTTTATGTGTGGAATTTCCCTCAGGAATAAAGGGGAGGTTGGATTTACTATGTCGTCTTATTCTTGGTCTTCACGTCAAAACCTAAAGAGTGTATTTTTAAAAACATAATGGAATGTACAGTACTCCTCACCACTCTTTGGTCTAGGTCGGTGCATGCGTCCCTGCCTTCTAGGGCGTGTGTGCACCGGCTTTGTGAAAATTAAAGGGCCAGCGCACCATTAACTGGCTGTTGCCAACCATTGACCCTATATAAAGCAGCCTTTTTCTGAGTCTTTTAACGGATCTTTAGTGCCCATTGCCTATTGGGAAAGTATTCCTTAGGGTAGTATTAGACGGGCCGATAGGGGCCCGATAACAACTGTAAACGAGCACTGATCTGCTAGATCGGCGCTCATTTACTGGGCCTATTACACGGCCCGATAATCGTTTAACAAGGGCTGCAAGGACATCGTTACCTATGCTCTTGCAGCCCTTGCTTAAACGGTATACATTACCTATCCATGGTAAAGAGCTGCTGCTGCGGTCCGCTTCTCCACGGATCTCGCACGCTCTAGCTTCAGAGCGGTCTGTAAGCTGACAGGCCACTCAGCCAATCACAGGCCATGGCGGTCCCGGCCTGTGATTGGCTGAGCGGCCTGTCAGCTGAGACAGGATAACAAAATACAACGGCAACAGGACGTTTCGGCGTCAAGCCTTCCTCAAACGTCCTGTTGCCGTTGTATTTTGTGATGGACTTTTTTCTACAATAAAAATTATGAGGCATTATGGTGAGTGCCGAGATTGAGCTTTTATTATGCCTCCATTACCTGACCTCATCTGTCCTTAGCCTGCCCTGACCTCTTCTTGGCCTTCCATACCCGTCCTACACTACATCTCAGCTGCCAAAGTCGCGCTAGGGGTGGTAACCTGGGGGTCGCCTGCTACATCAAGCCCATCCTGCCTTGAGGTGGGCTCTGGTGAAGACCAGTGACCTCTTAGATGTCGCTCCCTGGTGCGGCCTACACCACTGCTCAGTGGATCCATGACCTCCGGTCTATACAACTACATGTTTGATTACAATCCACCTACAGTTCTATGGCATATCCTACCATCAGCCACTGTAGTCACCAAAGACAAAGAGAACCTGCAGCAGAAAGTCAAGGCCTGGCCCCAAGACTTCTGCTGCAGATTTGGCGAGCTCCAAATGTTATGGCAAACCCACATGAAGACGACTGAATGCAAAATCCATATCTAAGTGCCATGTAACTTCCCTTACATGATGGACACAAAAATTACCCAACAGACTCCACTGGCTTAAAGGGGTCAGTCACGTTTCCAGCATGGGGTCTAGGATTTAGCTTGTCATACAGTGCTACATGCTGAATGCCATTTCTTTGTATAATATGCTTCTAATAGAACCTGCAATAGAGATGTCACCCCTGTCTTATAACCCATTACAATGACTGGACAGTTAGACTTAGACCACAGCCCACTGCACTGAACTATTTTACATATTAATAAAAATGGTACTCTGGGAAACTCTTTTCCCTTTCAAATCAACCAATTTTAGAACGTTATATAGATTTGCAATTTACTTCTACTTAGAAATTTCCAGTCTTCCAGTACTTATCAGCTGCTGTTTGTCCTGCAGGAAGTGGTGTATTCTTTCCGGTCTGACATAGTGCTCTCTGCTGCCACCTCTGTCCATGTCAGGAACTGTCATGGTTTTCTGTGGGGATTTGCTGCTGCTCTAGAAAGTTCCTGACATGGACAGAGGTGGCAGCAGAGAGCACTGTGTCAGACTGGAAGGAATACACCACTTCCTGCAGGACAAACAGCAGCTGATAAGTACTGGAAGAGATTTTTAAGTAGAAGTAAATGACAAATCTATATATGCATCCTGGGAGGTCTGCTTCTCTTATCCGTCCTCACTCAGCACCATGACTAGTGATATAGGTTTTCCTAATGGTCAGTCTGAGGTTAGGCCAGCCACTATTGCCACAACATGCATTAGAAACATTAGTCGTGGTGCGTCTCTTTCCTGCTTCTGTGACGCTGGACGCCCTCCTCAGAGCAGAGAAAACCTGCAGAACGTGTTTCTTTTCCTCTTTTCTACGGCAGCAGCACAGTAAATATTTACCCCTAAACAGTCGGCCGGCTCGTGTTGATAGGCCGTCCTGCAGGCTTTTATGGGCCCTTGTCTGTAAAGTGATCTCTCTCAACAAAAAACTGGAAACTGTTTACGTGAACTTTGGGCAATTTTGCAAAGTGCTGACAGATATCGCCCCATTTTGCTTCATTGCTCTATTTGCATTGTTATGAAAATAAATAACACTTGGGTACAGGCAGAAACCAACACAAGCAGCTTCTGCTGATTTTAGCTTGAAGGGGTAGTTCAGAAAAAAAAAATTCTTTCAACTTAACTGTTGTCAGAAAGTGCCAGAAATTTGTAATTTACTTCTATTTAAAAAAAATGTAAGTCTTCCAGGACTTATCAGCTGCTGTATGTCCTGCAGGAAGTGGTGTATTCTTTCCAGTCTGACACAGTGCTCTCTGCTGCCACCTCTGTCCAAGTCAGGAACTGTCCAGAGTAGAAGCAAATCCCCATAGAAATCCTCTCCTTCTTTCCGGACTGGAAAGAATACACCACTTCCTGCAGGACATACAGCAGCTGATAAGTTCTGGATTTTTTAACAGAAGTAAATTAGAAATCTTTGGCACTTTCTGACCCCAGTTGATTTGAAAAAATTTTTTTTCTGAACTACCCCTTTAAGAGCTCTTGTATCCTGTAATTCTATGGAGTGTAAGGCACAGCGAAAGCTTTTATTGCAAGATAATTATATTATTATATCAATACTTTACATTTGGATCCATGTTGTCAGTGTAAGGACTTGCATTATTATGACCTCCCAGAAACATAGGCAGACAGCAGAAAAAGACCACCTGGTCCATCTTTTCTACAGTTACAGTATATATATTTTTTTTTTATCTTGGATAGGTATGCATTTCTTTCAGACACAACTGGAATTATCAACCACAACTGCTGGAAGTTTGATCCATGCAGCCACTACTCTTTCAGTAATATATTTTCTCAATTATCCCTCAGCATAGTGCTAAATATAGATAACAGTTCTAGTACTTGAAGATATATATATATATATATATATATATATATATATATATATATATATATATGTAAATTACCCAGGAGGGCTGCCTGGGTGATCGTCAGATCGTCCGGGCAGCCCATAGCAGACAGCGACAGTCTGCTGCCTCTGCTCCTATTGCACAGAGCGAGGGCAGCAGATCGTTGCTAGGCTGATCGTTGGCGTTTGAGCCTGTTGAAAGACAATGATTAGCCGAGATGGTGATCACTGATCATTCAACTGCACAATGAGATTATTGGCCATAACGGTTGGTATCAGCCAAATACGGACGATAATTGCTTTGTAAAATAGGGCCTACAAAGACCTTGTATTATGTTTGGGTGGTGTATATATATATATATTAGATAGATAGATAAATAGATAGGAGATAGATAGATAGATAGATAGATAGATAGATAGATAGATAGGAGATAGATAGATAGATAGATAGATAGATAGGAGATAGATAGATAGATAGATAGATAGATAGATAGATAGATAGATAGATAGGAGATAGGAGATAGATAGATAGATAGATTACCAGTATTGGGCTGGATGTGAGTGTGCTCCCAGGGGATAGTTCCTGACATGGACAGAGGTGGCAGCAGAGAGCACTGTGTCAGACTGGAAAGAATACATCACTTCCTGTAGGACGTACAGCAGCTGATAAGTATTTAAGGAGAAGTAATTAATAATTAGAGATAGATAGTTAGATAGATAGATAGATAGATAGATAGATAGATAGATAGATAGGAGATAGATAGATAGATAGATAGATAGATAGGAGATTGATAGATAGATAGATAGATAGATAGATAGATAGATAGATAGATAGATAGAAGATAGATAGATAGATAGATAGATAGATAGATAGATAGATAGGAGATAGATAGATAGGAGATAGATAGATAGGAGATAGGAGATAGATAGATAGATAGATAGATAGATAGATAGATAGATAGATAGATAGATAGGAGATAGATAGATAGATAGATAGATAGGAGATTGATAGATAGATAGATAGATAGATAGGAGATAGATAGATAGATAGATAGATAGATAGATAGATAGATAGACAGGCAGATAGATAGATAGAAGATAGATAGATAGATAGATAGATAGATAGATAGATAGGAGATAGATAGATAGATAGATAGATAGATAGATAGATAGACAGATAGGAGATAGATAGATAGATATTCCAAGGAATCGCCCACAGCACTCCACTTTAAGGTGTGAATAAACGTGATTTATTTCAAATCATAGTGATACAGCACAGCAATAACAGTCCATAGCAACGTTTCAACGACTTCTTGTCGTCTTTTTCAAGCGACAAGAGGTCGTTGAAACGTTGCTATGGACTGTTATTGCTGTGCTGTATCACTATGATTTGAAATAAATCACGTTTATTCACACCTTAAAGTGGAGTGCTGTGGGTGATTCCTTGGAATATACTTAAGAAGGTTTTTGGTCAAAACCACCTGCTGGCACCCGTCATCATATGGAAAGTAGTGCTGCTTACAAGATTCTTCAGACTAGATAGATAGGAGATAGATAGATAGATAGATAGATAGATAGATAGATAGATAGATAGATAGATAGATAGATAGATAGTCCAAGAATATAAATCCCGCAGCACACAAATAAAGTAGGTGTAAAAAAGTGAAATTTATTCCATCAGTGTAGAAAACATGCAGCAAAGGTGACGCGACGTTTCGATGATCTCCATCATCATTTTCAAGCGCTTGAAAATGATGATGGAGATCATCGAAACGTCGCGTCACCTTTGCTGCATGTTTTCTACACTGATGGAATAAATTTCACTTTTTTACACCTACTTTATTTGTGTGCTGCGGGATTTATACTCTTGGACTAGCTACAGAAATCCTTGGTCTGGATTTACCGCTGGCACCACAGGTTGTTTTTGGAGTGCTGCTCCTTATTTTTATAGATAGATAGATAGATAGATAGATAGATATCAGCATCCTAGGCTACAGTCACACGTTCAGTAGTCCTTTAGGACCGTCTGCAATCATCCACAAAAATTTATCTGTAATGCATCTGTATTTCATCCTTTAGGCTGGGTTCACACTACGTATATTTCAGTCAGTATTGTGGCCTTTCTCTGTTTTCAATCCACTCCTGGTTTTGGTTGAAATATGAGGACCACAATACTGACTGAAATATACGTAGTGTGAACCCAGCCATAATCTGTATTTTTTGCAAAAAAAAGAGGAAGGTGATAGTTAAATAAGTGGGAATGGTTTAAACCAATTACTCATTTGTATTTTATTTTTTTTTACAGATTTGCAGACATTTCATCCATAAAAATGATGGACTGTGGATTGCGGATCTGGAAACATACGGTCAGTGTGAGCAGCCCAACTGAAACCAATGGGCCCTATATTTGTCCATAATTGCGGATCTGTAATAACGGACATAACTATAGAATGTGTCGTCTAAAATAAGCAGGTGATATTTACATGGTGGTTTAGGGTGGGCCCCATTCACCCCACTGACGGGGATCAGATCTAAATCCTTAATATTGAGACGTTGTAAGTAGAGATGAGCGAACCGGGTTTGGGTTCGAGTCGATCCGAACCTGAACGATCGGCATTTGATTAGCAGTGGCGGCTGAACTTGGATAAAGCTCTAAGGTTGTCTGGAAAACATGGATACAGCCAATGACTATATCCATGTTTTCCACATAGCCTTAGGGCTTTATCCAACTTCAGCAGCCACCGCTAATCAAATGCCGAAAGTTCGGGTTCGGATGGACTCCAGCATGCTCCAGGTTCGCTCATCTCTAGTTGTAACTGTAATAATGAGCTCATGTCACGTCCGTGGTGTACACCATCATTTGGATACCACGGCAAGGTCTCCAGTTAAATGAATGTGTGTAATAACTGAAGCAGTTTTGCTAAGGGGAATTTTAAAGCCTGAAGAAATTGGCGGCTTCAGAAACCGCTTCTTTATTTCCAGACAAGTCACAATTTTAGAACCTAAGAAAAAGGTTGTAATCCAACGCTTTTGTCCAGAGCTGCCGCGACCGGTTTAACTGGCAATCGAGTGTCCTCCACTTTGGTATGCGGAAAGTGTGTGAAAGTGAATAACTACATTCTCAAGGCCAGAACCATGTCTTTCAGCGAAGGAAGAGCTTATGCGTTTGTTTTGGCGGCAGAATTAGTAAATGCTCTATATCCCGCCCTTGTGTAGAGCGGGTAATATTGTACACGAATTGTACACAATGGAATGACTGGAATGAGAAAACCAAGTGCGGACACTCAGAAAATGCTTTTCTATACAGAATATATTTCCTTTGTGTCCAGAAGTAAGTGACTGGTTTCATTAAATGGAACCTGTCACCATGAAAATGGTATCTAAAGGCCCAATTACACGGGCCAAGCGAGCGCCAAACTGTCCTGTCTCGCTTGCTTCTCCTTCCCCACTCGCTGCCGCTGCTATTACACACGCCGACAGCAAGCGGGTAAAAGCCGGAGGGGGGCAGCCCATAGGAGAGAGTGACGGTCTGCTGCCACCGCTCCTATTACACAGAGTGATGGCCAGCAGACCATCACTATTGTTCTTGTTTTTCTCCAACATGTTGGTCAAATCCCGTCATAAAGACGTGTGGAGACTTACAGGCCATTGCTACGCCACTGAGAATTCTGGGAAGAAAGGATATGCAAAATAGCTCTCACACCTCTTGAGCAAAGAGATGTCCCTTCAAGTCTAGTCTTGCTCAGTCAAGGAGCCTTAGAACATTGACTGGGAATTTTATGCCAAGCCAAACGTAAAGATTTCCCATCTGCATACAGCTGTTTTGCCCCTCATCAGTGCAGAGAAGGGTGTTGGCTGGCTAGTGAGAAGCAGCAATGGTCTGTAAGTCTCCACACATCTTTATGAAGGGCTATCCTTAAGGAGAGCCACTACCCCTTTGACCCACGTCAATAGTCCTCTCACTAGCCAGCCAACAACCTGCTCTGCACTGATGAGGGGCAAAACCCCTGAAACAGCTGTATGCAGATTATTTTTTTTTCCTTTTGGAGAGATTGTTTGGCTTGGCATAAAATCCCCAGTCAATGTTCTAAGGCTCCTTGACTGAGGGAGACTTGACTTGAAGCGACATCTCTTTGCTCAAGAGGTGTGAGAGCTATTTTGCATATCCTTTCTTTCCAACATGTTGAAAGAAAAATTTCAGCTAACACTGTGCATATCAGCTGATCATAGCTTTTTAATAGGCCCTATTACACAAAGCGATTATCATCTGTAACAGCCCATAAAAAGCCAAATACGGCAGATAATCGCTTGGTGTACTAAGGCCTTAATGGAGTATTCCGGGAGTACTTGGCCCTTTCTGTCGGTCCGTAGGAATGAACAGAGCTGCGGGTTGCACGACGACCCAGGGCTCTATTAATAACAGAGTCGGTGGGGTCTGATACGGAGATCGCCAGGGGGTTCAGGGGTCGGACCCCCACAATCTTTTTTCCCAGACTACCCCTTTAAGTTATTGGCATCAAGTTATAGAGCAGAAGGAGCTGAGCAGATCGATATATATATATATATCTTTATGGGGAAAGATTCAGTATAAGGCTGTTTTCACACTGTTTTTGCAACCTGTGTTTTTTTGTTTTTTTTTCATCCGTTTTATGCAACAAAAAGGATGATAAAGAATCCTTTTTTTTTTGCGTACACAAAAACATGGTGGAACACGTGTAGACTAAAAAAAATTGTTATTTGTAGTAGTGGTTGAGGGGGCTCCATCTTATGTTATGTAAGAAGTTACCAGTGTACTACTGGTCTCCTGCCCCCCACAGATTTCTATATTTATTACTAATTTTTTTCTATAACTTGTAATTCATTGATTGAAATCTCTGATGTTTCCAGGCTAAGGAGTCCAGTTTATTGAGTGACCCCTCCCACTGGACTCCTTATCACAGAATGAGCAGGGATTTCCATCAACAAGGTACAATTAAGGGCCCTATTACACGGAACAATAATCTGCCAAATCAGAGCGATTTGGCAGATCACCGCTCAGTATAATAATATCATCGGCTGATTGTGTCTTTTGGTCCTGACCTAAAATCATCAGCCATCGGGTGTGCATCGCTTTGTGTAATAGTGATGCACGGCCAACAGCAGATGACTGTTTAAAGAAAATAATAAAGTTCTTATATTACATCTCCATGCTTCCCACTGCTCAGCCAATCACTGGTCAAGAGGGAACCGCCATGCCTCTCACTCCATGTCAGAAACTGTCCAAAGCAGGAGCGGTTTTCTATGGGGATTTGCTGCTGCTCTGGACAGTTCCTGACATGGACAGAGGTGGCAGCAGAGAGCACTGTGTCAGACTGGAAAGAATACACCACTTCCTGCAGGACGTACAGCAGCTGATAAATCTATATAACTTTCTGAAACCAGTTTTAGATTTGAGGGGAAAAAAAGATCACTGGAGTACCCCTTTAAGATGAGTGCAGCCACTTGATGCTACAATGTGGAAAACATGCATTAAAAGCAAAAAACAAGGAGCCTTACAATGAAAGGGTAAGGAATAAAAGGAAACTAGTTGAGATGGTTGGATATACATTTCTTTATATAGTGTTAGTGGGATCATTTCATTATTATGGGGGGGATTTATCAAACATGGTGTAAAGTGCCCCTAGCAACCAATCAGATTCCACCTTTCATTCCTCACAGACTCTTTGGAAAATGAAAGGAGGAATCTGATTGGTTGCTAGGGGCACTTTACACCATGTGTGATAAATCCTCCTATGTGTATATTTCCATGACTTTTTTCCTCTAATATTTAATTTAATATTTTTCTAATAAAGAAAAAAAAATAAAAAAATAAAGGTGTGCTTCATAGATAACACAATCAGTGAGATCAGCGAGGCCCAGAAATAAACGCATTGCTGAATAAGCAAACATTTAACTTATTCAGGTGACATAATCGCAACGGGGCTGCCGCCCAGGCCGTTCTGGCAGAACCGTCAGTACCATAGGTTTCGCTAGTGCACTTTATATGACGTCAACCTTTGACCTCCCTTCCTGAGAAAAGGAGCCACCCTGCCCTAATTCATTACAAAGGCATCTAGCCCTTCCTGGCTTCCTCAGGGAGCGATGCCAAGCTACAACGCTTCCTGTCAGACATCACTCTCCACTCTTAGGGGCATTTCCTTACCATGAATTAACTCCCTGCTCGCTCGGACGCAGTATTAGGTGGCATAGCTGAGCCATCAATAACAATGGGACCAGGTTCTCCCAGTCAGACCAGAGCTAAGTATCTCAGGCAGGTTAAGTCAAACAAAGTATCCTGATAAAATGGCTACATGTTCATACATATTACCTTAATTTATTGTGTAGCGTATTCAGCTTTTCTTTAAGAATAAACATCATCTTGGCCGGTGTTTCCCAACTAGAGGCTCTTGACTTCCCTGCAGTACACCTAAAGGTGTACCCCGGCGAAAAAAAATATGTTTTCAAATTAACCGGTGTCAGAAAGATATACAGATTTGTAAATTCCTTCTATTTAAAAATCTCCAGTCTTCCAGTACTTATCACCTGCTGTATGTCCTGCAGGAAGTGATGTATTTTTTCCAGTTTGACACATCGCTCTCTACTGCCACCTCTGTCCATGTCAGGAACTATTTCCTGGGAGAACACTCCCATCCAGCCCGATACATGTCCCCCAGTCCACTGACATCCAGCCAGATACTGGTCCCCTGGTCCACTGACATCCAGCCCGATACTGGTCCCCTAGTCCACTGACATCCAGCCCGATACTGGTCCCCTAGTCCACTGACATCCATCCCGATACTGGTCCCCTGACATCCAGCCTGATACTGGTACTCTAGTCCGCTGACATCCAGCCCGATACTGGTCCCCCGGTCTGCTGACATCCAGCCCGATACTGGTCCCCAGGTCCGCTGATATCCAGCCCGATACTGGTCCCCCGGTCCCCTGACATCCAGACCGATACTGGTTCTCTAGTCCGCTGACATCCAGCCCGATACTGGTCCCCCGGTCTGCTGACATCCGGCCCGATACTGGTCCCCAGGTCCGCTGACATCCGGCCCGATACTGGTCCCCAGGTCCGCTGACATCCGGCCAGATACTGGTCCCCAGGTCCGCTGACATCCGGCCTGATACTGGTCCCCAGGTCCGCTGACATCCAGCCAGATACTGGTTCCCAGGTCCGCTGACATCCGGCCTGATACTGGTCCCCTGACATCCAGCCCAATACTGGTCCCCAGGTCTGCTGACATCCGGCCTGATACTGGTCCCTCAATCCACTGACATCCAGCCCGATACTGGTCCGCTGACATCCAGCCCGATACTGGAACCCTGGTCTGCTGACATCCAGCCAGATACTGGTCCCCAGGTCCGCTGCCATCCAGCCTGATACTGGAACCCTGGTCCGCTGACATCCAGCCAGATGCTGGTCCCCACCTACTCCTCGGCCACCGCTTTCGCCCCTTCTCTGTACCCTACCGTCTATACAGCAGGTGAGAAAGCCATGGAGGAGAGATTCTGTAGCACCGCCACCTGCAACTGAGGGCGAGAATGCTGGTACAGAGCGCGGCCAGGGTACTGCACAGCCTTGGCTGTCTTATGTTTTACATCAGCTATAGTATGTCGCTAATATTTTTTTACCATTATTATTTTTATTTTTGGAGAAACACAGTATATTATTTTCTTTACATTGGGATTTTATGTATGACGTAAATGGCTGTGGTATGAAAGAGCCTTATCTGTCCACATACGCAGCAAAATGACTTTCCTAGCTGTTACGTCACGTAATGTCGAGAAGGTCATAATTTGAGTGGGAAAATAACATCAAATGGAGGGAAATGGAAGAACTTGTCCCATCCCCCTGCTGTCCCGCAGAGCCATCTGCCTGTACTAGTGAAAGCTCAGGCAGATGTGAGGCCTACATTCCAACCTATGAGTTAACAATAGGCGTGCTGACAGGTGCAGCCAGCCAGGAGCAGATGACAGGCAGGTGCGCGTGCCGTTGCTTACTTTCTGCAGCCTTTCTCTAGGTTATCCCGCCCTTTGGGCAACACCTGCCGCTTGTGGACACAGGTCAGCTAAAAAACATTGTAAATTCTGACCGCACCTTGCATCGACTAGGACTCAGGTCCTTACCTGGGCTCTGCTACTTGCCTCCCAGTAAGCTGAACAATGGCTTCTGTCACACACACAGGTGAGGGAGAATAGAGGTTTAATGAGGCAAAGGTTGGATTGTAGCAGTTACTCACACAATCGTCTGCCTTATTCAGCGCCCAATGTAAAAGTAGCAGAGGGTACCACCTATGTGCAAGGATTTATCTAAGGCCTACATGTCACCTATACTAGCAGAAAACATTCTTATTCTGGTGAGAGTGTGGTCCAGGGACGTCTTTAGCACCGTGCCAGATGGGCAAACGCACGGAGTGCTGGTAGAACCCTCCCCCCCCCAGAAGCAGGTGAGGTGATGCTGGAGGATGAGGGGGGTGATGCTGGAGGATGAGAGGAGTGATGCTGGAGGATGAGAGGGGTGATGCTGGAGGATGAGGGGGGTGATGCTGGAGGATGAGGGGGGTGATGCTGGAGGATGAGGGGGGTGATGCTGGAGGATGAGGGGGGTGATGCTGGAGGATGAGGGGGGTAATGCTGGAGGATGAGAGGAGTGATGCTGGAGGATGAGAGGGGTGATGCTGGAGGATGAGGGGGGTGATGCTGGAGGATGAGGGGGGTGATGCTGGAGGATGAGGGGGGTGATGCTGGGGGATGATGGGGGTGATGCTGGAAAATGAGGGGGGTGATGCTGGAAGATGAGGAAGGTGATGCTGGGGGTGATGCTGGAGGATGAAAGGGGTGATGCTGAAGGATGAGAGGGGTGATGCTGGAGGATGAGAGGGGTGATGCTGGAGGATGAGAGGGGTGATGCTAAAGGATGAGGGGAGTGATGCTCAAGGATGAGGAGAAGTGATGCTGTGGGATGAGGGGGGTGATGCTGGAGGTTGAGGGGGGTGATGCTGGAGGATGAGGGGGGTCATGCTGAAGGATGAGAGGGGTGATGCTGGAGGATAATGGGGGTGATGCTGGAGGATGAGAGGGGTGATGCTCTGGGATGAGGGGAGTGATGCTGTGGGATGAGGGGGGTGATGTTGGAGGATGAGGGGGGTGATGCTCAAGGATGAGGAGAGGTGATGCTTAAGGATGAGGAGAGGTGATGCTGTGGGATGAGGGGGGGGGGGGGGGTGATGCTGGAAGATGAGGACTGAGCTTGCACTGATGCTCTTGGCTTTGCACTTCACTCCCCAGCCAGAAGACTCTCCATTGTCTCCACTGTCTCCTGAAGCAAAACAACACCAGCAGCCAACATACACTTTATGGAAATACAAGTTAGCTCCCCATGCCCACATGTTACCACATCCCATTATCCTAGGTCTTACTAGGTTATACTATAGTCACATATGCAATCTGTGGGTTATGTCAGCCATACGTCACGGTCCTCTGCAAACCCATTTCAAGGGGAAATAATACCGCACATAACACAAACACACTGCTATGTGAATGAACATGGCTGCTGTTCAAATTACCTCTCGCATACTTTTCCCTTTTGTTTTGGCCACACACGTGCCAAAGTGAGATACAGTGCTCTCCCTGCTATTAGCTGGCAAGTCAGAAAATATAGCAGAACAGTAACTGGTTCTTTAAAGTGTACCTGTCGTTTAATCAACAGTACAGGCGATTTTAAGAAACTTGTAATTGGGTTTATTAGCCAAAAAAAATGCATTTTTATCATGAAAAAGCAGTTTGAAGCTCTCCCCCCTGTCTTTATTGTTCTCTTATGGAGGGGTTGAGGGAGATAAAGCAGCAAAACAGGACAACAAAGAGTTAATTTACAGTTACATCACTGGGCTATCTCCTCTGAAGTCAGCACTGACCTCTCTGACCTCTGAATACCAGCTTTCACACAGGTCCCACCATGTAATCCTTTGTTCTCTGCTCTCTGCTGGTGACTAATCTCCGTCCTCCCCTCTCCATAGGTTAGGGTACTATTATACGGAACGATAATCAGCCGAATCGGTTTGATTCGGCCGATTATCGTTCTGTGTAATAAAGACAATGATCCGCCGATGATCGTTGTCATTGGCTGATCATTGATATAGGTTCTGACCTGTAATTGTCGGGCGCCGACCGTGCATCGCTACGTGTATTAGCGGTGCACGGCCACCGACTGACAATATACATTACGTATCCATGCTGCAGGGCTCCTCTTCCTTTGTGCTTCTCCCCGGGTCCCGTGCGCACCAGCTTCAGAGTGGCCTGTCTCAGCTGACAGGCCACTCAGCCAATCACTGGCCGGGACTGCTGCGGCCTGTGATTGGCTGAGTGGCCTGTCAGCTGAGACTGGCTGCTCTGAAGCTGGAGCGCGCGGGACCCGGGGAGAAGACCGCAAGAGGAGCCCTGCAGCCTGGACAGGTAATGTATAACGTTTAAACAAGAGCTGCAAGGTCAATGGTAACGATGTCCCTGCAGCCCTTGTTAAACGATTATCGGGTCGTGTAATAGGCCCAGTAAACGAGCCCCGATCTAGCAGATCGGCGCTCATTTACATTCATTATCGGGCCCCCATCGGCCCATCTAATAGTACCCTTACACAGGGCTCGACTAATGTAAAAGAGTCAAGATTTCCTGATAATGAGCAGTGAATGAGGGGGGGGGGGGACCTGGGGAAAGTCTTTTTGAATGCAGATAATGGCATATTTGCCTAATAAACCCAATTACAAAGTTTCTTAAAATTGCCTGGACTATTGATTTCTGCAATAAATAAATAAATAAATAGCGTCAGTGACACTTTTAAGGGCAATGCCATAACAGTGCCACGGTGGCTCAAACTGTTTCCCCTTTTTAATAGATCTAGAATTTGTTTAGCTTTATCCTTGCTTTTATCTGGAATTTATGATGTTGGCCCCTGGATTTAGCCTATGTCGGGCTGCTAGTATGTAAATGATTTTAAATTGAAAAATTTAATAAAACTTTTTGTAAACCAAACTGTTTTCCTGCTCCCAGCATTATGGGAAACTGTCCACTACAGGGCTCCCCCATCTGGGCGGCATTCACTGGCACCCTCCTCTACTATCTACCCTCTAGTTGTGCTGCTACATGATCTTTTGAATGTCTATTCATCTACATAGATAGATTACAGAGAAAAAGGTGAAACAACAGTGTCTCCTTATCCCTATACTACTCCGACAAGGCTGTTGTATGATCACTGAGTGATGTCAGTGGGGGTTGGGGTTATAAATGAGATGTTACAGCTTGCCTTGCAACAGAAGAGACAGATCATGTGACCTCTGTCTCAGAAGGGAGGGGGAGGACAGAGGAGTGGAGCAGGCAAAGAGGATTTTCAGCAGCTTCAGGGTGTGAGTCAGGATGTGCTGCATATAAACGGCCCAATTCTTGTAATAGAGACCTACTACACACAAGCTTATTCTATAGGTGGGAATTAAACAGGATTAAGTCTTTCTTAACCGGAGTTCCCCTTTAGGTCTGGCGTATGTGTAATAAGCAGTCTTCTACTTTCATAGAAACTTTACACTAAGTAGTGCCCACTTGCCTAGGTCTGGATAGCAGTAGTACGCCCACCGGGTTGGGTGATCTTCTAAAGAACAATAAAATATAATTTATAATGCTTCAAGCTTATGTACATCATAAGTAAAAAAAAAAGCACAAATACAACCATTCAAAAGCAAACTATAAAAATTGCAAAAAAAAAAAAAATTGTATCTACTATTCACCATTTCTAATAATACTGAATATGATAAATAGCCTAGGATAATCTTTATTCAACTAAACAGTCTCTGATCAAGTATAGGCATGCACTGTATGGTAGAACAGTAAACCATTGGGACCTCCCGGTAACTGGGACTCCAGGATCAATATTAGCTTCCTGACAGACCTCTAGGCCATTTGTTATGTATACAGTGTCATGTACAATTCTCTAGGTTACAGAAAATGGTGAATAATGGCCCGGATCTAATGACTACTAGAAGTTATCAGTACAGGAGGCAGCACTGAATCATAGCTAGGCTGGAAAACAAAGGGCTTCATATATACAACTCTGTCTCCGTACTGAATTGGGTCTATGATCCCATGTGTCAGGCAAATACAATGAACTAAGATTTAGATAAGCTGGTCTGTGCAAGTCAAAAAAAACAACAAGTTAACATTCTAGCAATGATTATGGACACCATAGACAGTTCATATGTGACCGCTTGAATCCCAGCTTTACTGCAGGCTAGGCTATATGCCAAAACCACAGAAGATTAAAGAAATGGAGAGTAGGAGATGTACCAATTAAAAAGTCTCCAGTCCTCTAGTACATATCAGCTGCTGTATGCCCTGCAGGAAGTGGTGTATACTTTCCAGTCTGACACAGTGCTCTCTGCTGACATCTCTGTCCGGGACAGGAACTGTCCAGAACAGTAGAGGATTTCTATGGGGCTCTGCTAAAAAAATTCACCCAAGTAATGCTTCAATGCGTGTAGTATCCATGAGTAGATTTCTCAAGCAGCAATTCTGCAACACTCATAAATTGCATACAGCAACTCAGGTCAGATCTTAGTGTCAGCAATACCTGATAGACTGAACAGTGGTCCTATAAACTGTCTGAATCCGCCGTGAAAGGGTTAACCATTAGCTCAGACTAAGGGTGGTATTACATGGGACGATTTTTCGGCCATTAACAATCTTAAACGACCGCTATGACAATCTTAAATCGTTCACCCTATTACACAGGACGATGATCGTTACTTAGGGTCCTATTCCACGGGCCGAGGAGGGCCCGATCAACAATGTAAACGAGCGGCCCTAAATGAACGATCATCGGCTGATCGTTCTCTCTATTTCACCGAACGATAATTGGCCGAATCGGGCCAATTCGGCCGATTATCGTTGCTGTGGAATAGGGCCCTTAGGGTCGTTCTTGCGCTCCTCCTTTCCTGGCTGATAAACCAGGGAACAACTGGACAATGCGTTATTACACCAAACGGTGTTCAAATGATTTGTAAACGGTCAACGATAAAAATAGGTCCAGATTCTGGATCAGATGATCAACGATTTCTCGTTGGTCATTTAATCATTGTCTGCTATCACACAAAGCGATTTTCTTTCAAATTTGAATGATCTAACGATTTTTCAAATGATAATCATCAAGTGTAATACGGCCCTAAGGATCCTATTGGACTAAACTAGAGCGACCTGAAATTGTTCACCATATGACACAGAACGATAGTCGTTAGTTACAATCAATAATACAATCACTTACTCCATCTGATCCCAGCTATAGAAGGAAAGATGTGGAATCATACTGAACGATTATCAAACCACTAACGATGATTTTGGAGTCCGCAACGATCAATGACACATGAACAATTTCTCGTCAGTCGTTTGATCGTTGAATGCATTTACACGGAACGATTATCGTTTAAATTCAAACGATATGGTTTTTCGCACAATGTAATTACACGGAATGATAATCGTCCAAATCAGGCCTATTCGGCTAATCATTGTTTTCGTTCCGCATAATAGAGATGACGATCAGTCGATGACAATGACCATCGGCTGATCGTGCCTTTTGGTCCTGACCTAAAGGCATTGGCCGCCTACCACGCATCTCTATGTGTAATAGCCACGTGCGGCCAACAATTGTGTAAGAAAAATAATAAACTGTATACATTACCTGTCCACGGTCCTGGTGTTCTTCCCTCTGTTCGCTTCCCGAAGCTGCCACTATAGCTTTAGAGCGGTTTAGAGACCCGCTCTGAAGCTACAGTGGTGGCGAACAAAGGGCAGAAGAACACTAGGAGCATGGAGAGATAACGTATACAGTTTAAGGGCAAGGGCTGCACGTACATCACTTTATATATACACAGCCTTTGCTAAACGATTATCGAGCCATGCAATAGGCTCAGTAAGCAAGGCCCGATCTAGCAGATCGGTGTTCCCTTATAGTAGGGATCAGGCCGTATAATAGGACCCTTACTATTAAGATCATTATTGCTGTTTACACATAAGTATATGGAGGCACATCAGCTGGGTTTTCACATACAAAGCAATTTTCCTTAAAGGGGTTATCCAGCGCTACAAAAACATGGCCACTTTTCCCAATCTCTTGTATCCAGGTTGGGTGGGGTTTCAAACTTAGCTCCATTGAAGTAAATGGAGCTTAACTGCAAACCGCAGCTGAACTGGAGACAAGAGAGGGGGAAAAGTGGCCATGTTTTTTGTAGCGCTGGATAACCCCTTTAAAAGACTCTCTATATGCCTTATAATTATTCCTGGGAAGGAAACATTAACTTCTGAAAGTCTTCAGTTTGTTCGCTGAAGTCGTTTCCAGGATACCAACATAAAAACATACATGAAACTAAAAAATAAAAAAATAAGAATTTGGAAGCAACAAAACTGTGTGACCTTCTGTGGGTTAACAGTCTCGTTTTTACCGTCTCCATTTCTTTTCAGGAAAAGGATTTCCCACGGAAGCGATCTTCCTACAGCAACCTCAACAGTTCAGCGAGCTTATAAGAGGGGGGGGGGGGCAAAGAGAATGCTGAAATACTTTTATTTTACTCTAGTACTTTTTATTCTGCCTAATTTAAAAGGGTTATCCAGCGCAACAAAAACATGGCCACTTTCTTTCAGAGACAGCCCCGCTCTTGTCTCCAGTTTGGGTGGGGTTTTGCTGCTCAGTTCCATTGAAGTGAATGGAGCTTCATTGCAAACCGCACCTGACC
The DNA here is from genome assembly GCF_027789765.1 of Dendropsophus ebraccatus. Taxonomy (NCBI): domain Eukaryota; kingdom Metazoa; phylum Chordata; class Amphibia; order Anura; family Hylidae; genus Dendropsophus; species Dendropsophus ebraccatus. Next base: position 62,577,796 of record NC_091468.1, on the reverse strand, counting down.
TGGAGACAAGAGTCGTGTTGTCTCTGAAAGATATTGGCCATGTTTTTGTAGCACTGGATAACCCCTTTAAAGTGTACGCTTATAGGTAACAATGGCAGCTAATCTGAGGTCTGCTACATAGTATGTAAAAAGTTCACTAACATAGGTCAGTGTTTGCCCCATGTGCCTGATTTTACATCTATATCCAAAAGACAGTTTACAAATTTTAGGTTTCTAGTGGACCAACATATAACCGAATACGCCATCTGTAAAAGAAATGGAGCCTTAGTCCTCATATACATTCTGTGACCAAAATCTGGGACTCTCCCTCTAAGCAACCCTCCCTATTCTTTCCCCCAAACTGACCCACCTTATACTATAAATAAAATACACATAGTCCAGCTTGGATAAATAAGGCCACAGCAGCCATGTTTGTTAATACAAAAAAATATAAAACATAGGAAAATATTCGTATTCCCAACATTAAAGGAGAAGTCTGGCAAAATTTTTTAATAAAGTATTGCATTGCCCCCAAAAAGTTATACAAATCACCAATATACACTTATTACAGGAAATGCTTTTGAAGTTTTTTTTTTCCCTGCACTTACTACTGCATCAAGGCTTCACTTCCTGGATAACATGGTGATGTCACTTCCTGGATAACATGGTGATGTCACTTCCTGGATAACATGGTGATGTCACTGTGCGGGCTGTGGCTGCTGGAGAGGATGATGGCAGGGGGATGCTCAGTGTCCTTCCAGTGCCCTGTGTCCCTCAGTGTCCCCCTGCCATCATCCTCTCCAGCAGCCACAGCCTGCACAGCTCTGGGAGTCGGGTCATCACCATTTTATCCAGGAAGTGACATCACCATGTTATCCAGGAAGTGACATCACCATGTTATCCAAGAAGTGACATCACCATGTTATCCAGGAAGTGACATCACCCTGTTATCCAAGAAGTGACATCACCATGTTATCCAGGAAGTGACATCACCCTGTTATCCAGGAACTGAAGCCTTGATGCAGTAGTAAGTGCAGGGAAAAAGTCCTTTATGTGCATTTCCCGTAATAAGTGTATATAGGTGATTTGTATAACTTTTGAGGGGCAATACAATACTTAATAAAAAATTTTGCCTGACTTCTCCTTTAACCATCCTCATATAATGACAGCGTAACCCAGAAACAGGGAAGTTCCTTGTAGCTACAAAGATTTGGAATCCAAGTGTATATTAAAAAAAACAGTAAGAAGTACCAAGTTTGGCTTCCATGCTTTTCACCATTCTCAGGTGTTGCGCCATAATGCACCACACCAACCAAAATGATTCCAGCCACAATTGAGGGGAAGGATCATACCCCATAATGAGTCCACTATCTCTCGCCAAATTAATCTACAAGAAGCTCCTCCACCCCTAGCTGCTATTACTATGACCTCGACAAACCCCCAAACATACTATTCCCCGAAATTGTCACTTTCCCCAAAAGACCGCAAGCCTAGATACTTCAGAAACCAAAAACAGGGAGGGAAGGTAGGACTGCACTGGCTACCTTACCATAAGTAACTTCCCGCCTGGGTCTCAGGTACCCAAATACTTTTAGCCTCTTCCCTCGACCTGCCAACAACCCCTGGCCCTGTCTCCAACCCCAGTCATGGGGGCCTGCATGTAGGCCGCCATACGGCCCTTCTTTAAAAAAATTCAAGGACGGCCCGGATGCTTTTCTCGTTAAATATAACATTATGGGCACTAGATTTTATGGGATAGGACGGTGATCCGGGGATTTATTCTGATTGACAGATTGGATTTGGGAAGGAATTTTCTCCCTGTGATGGGGCAATTGTCATCTGCCTCATAAGGATGTTTGCCTTCCTCTGGATCAACACAGTAGGGTTTCTGTAGGTTCTGTAACTTGATGGCCCCCTTATCAAACTTATTAACTAAGTTACGATGTTCCTAATTCAGAGTATAAGTTTATAGGAAATATAACTATAGTGTAAAAAGGAACAAAAAAATATATATTCATAATTCAAGGACTATAATAATAGAGGTAATCAGTGTTCTTGTGTTCTAGAAGAGAAACTAGCAGCAGCTGCTCCATTTCAAGAGCCATTTCAATGCAAAGGAGGGAGCAATACAAAATGATGAGTGGAGAGCAGAGGAGGGTGGAGAATGTCACATTTCCATTAATACATTCACAATAGGGGAAAAAAGCAAATATTAGTTGTAGATATTCATTTGACATGTATTCTACTAACCTGTTAAGTAAACACGCAGTCCATCATATTGTCAGACTCGAGTCTGGAGTCCATCACATAAGAACTAATCTTCTTATACTATTTCTTCTCCTGACTCACTCACTGACCATTGACTACTGGATTCTTTGGTCTAATAATGAGGAATGTAAATAATACCTGGCTCACTTGTTTCAGCATATTTACATATACACATGTGTTTCTCTCTAAGGCCTAAGGGCCAGCCCGATATCCTAGGTCAGGGGACTATTAGACGGGCCGACTATTTCAGTAAATGAGCACCGATCTGCTAGATCAGCACCCGTTTACTGGACCTATTAGACGGCTTCATGATCAGGCAGTAAGGGCTGCATGGACATTGTTAGCGATGACCATGCAGACCTTGCCCAAACACCTGGTACATTACCTCTCCCTGCTCCCGGTCTTCTTTCCTATCCTCTGCAGCTGGCCTGTTCCAACGGCAGCAGCTTCTGAGCGGCCTGTAAACTGACAGGTCGCTCAGTCAATCACAGGATGGGACCTCCGCGGCCTGTGATTGGCTGAGCAGCCTGTTAGCTGAAAGGCTGCTCAGACGTTGCTTCCGCCAGGACCAGGAAGCTGCAGAGCAGAGGAGAGAGAACCGGGAGCACGAAGAGGCAAAGTATCACGTATTTGGGCAATCATCAGCCGCTCATCGCTATGACACGTAGCGATGTGCGGTTGGCTCCCGGGGATTTTAGGTCCAAATCTAAACCAATGATCAGCCAATGATTCTTTTATCGGCTAATCACTGTCTCTATTACACGGAGCGATAAGTGTCTGATCATTGCTCCGTGTACTAGGACCCTAAGCCTATATGGCTTAATAATTGTGCGGCAGAGCTGTATATACTGAATGTCATTAGCAATGTCCATGCAGTCCTTGCTTTAAAAGGTGTTAAAGTGACACTGTCACCTCCTTTTTGCATTTTGAAATTGCTACACAGGTGTAAAGGGTAAATTTAGCGGTTTTCATACCTTATTTTATATCATACGTCATGGTGCTTGTTAAAGTAAAAAGTCATCTTTTATCAACTGCAGATTGTGTTAAGCCTCACGACATTAGCGCCACTTAGCCCCGCCCACAACACCACAGTTGGCCCCGCCCCCTCACCGGCCATTGGAACAGACTGGCCGAAAGGTCTAGACCCCACCACCTTTACGTCGGCCAACCAATGGGCGTCAAGGAGGCGGAGCCAACGTGCCATTGTGGGCGGGGCTAATTGTCACTAATGCTGCGAGGCCACGCCCACTTAATACAATCTGCAGTTGATAAAAGGACACTTTTTACTTGAACAAGCACCATGACGTATGATATGAAATAAGGTGTGAAAAACGCAAAATTTACCCTTTACACCTGTGTAGAGATGTCAGAATGCACAAAGGGGGTGACAGTGTCACTTTAAATAATAAAAACATATACTTACCTGCCCATGCTCCCCAGTATCCTCCAGACTAGGGATGGTCTGAACCGAGTTCGGTTCGGGTTCGTACGAACCCGAACCCTCGGTAATGATTCCCGCTGTCTGCCTGCTCCGTAGAGCGGACGGATCCAGCGGGAGGACGGCCTGGAAAACTGGGATACAACCATAGCCATAGGCTGTATCCCAGTTTTCCAGGCGTCCCTCCCGCTGTATCCGCCCGCTCCACGGAACGGGCAGACAGCGGGAATCTGCTGCCGAGCGTTCGGGTTCATACGAACCCGAACCTCGGCAGGTTCGGACCATCCCTACTCCAGACTTGTCTGTGGGATTCCCAGCTCAACACAGCTGCAGCTCACACTTCTAGTCCCATCTCTAAAGTAACAGGCCACTCAGCCAATCACTTGCCACAAAGCTGTGTGATCTCAGGCAGTGATTGGCTGAGCGGCCTGTCTCTTCAGAGGGAGTGCTCCTCAGAAGTGCCCGAAGGAGCCTGCGGTGAGTGAGGAATCACAGAAACAAGGCAGGAAGACACAGGGGAGCCTGGACAGGTAAGTATGTCTTTATTATTTTCTTTACCCTTGCATCAACTATTACATGGTTACATGGAACAATTCTTGGCAGGAAGTTGATAATTTTTAAACATGTTAAAAGACAACGATCAGCCGATGATTGGTTGCTCGGCTGATCGTTGTCTATATTACATGGAGCGGTATCTGCCTGAATCAGCCAAATTTGTCAGATTTCGATCCATGTAAAAGAGCCCTTAGGGTATCTGTGGTATGCTGTGGAACTGCTGCAGATTTGATCTAAATAACTGAACACAGCATCAAATCTGCACCATGAAATCTGCTACAGATCTGCTGCGGATCCTGTATGTGTGAATGCACTCTTACTCACACATCAGTATTCTTGTCCATAACTGTGAGCCCACAACTATGGGCAGGATTCAGACATGTATCCATCCCTATCAGAATTTGCATGGACACATTGATTGAAATAGGGCTCTTAACTTGCCAGTATTTTTGTGGCATTGATCACAATCCTTTTATGGATCCGTAGCAATTCCGAATATGTGAAAAGGTACATTCAAATTAAAGCGACTCTGTACCCACAATCTGACTGCCCCCAACACCCCCCACCCCCGTAATCGCCTGTAAAATCGGATAGCTGTTTTTAATCCAAGATCTGTCCTGGGGTCCGGTCGACAGGTGATGCAGTTATTGTCCTAAAAAGAAATTTTATAAACCTGCAGCCCTGTGTCAAATTGGCGTAGCCCTAGAGTGTCTGTGCCCTAGGCCTGCACCACCTCTCCATCCCTCCTCCCCGCCCTCTTCATCATTAGGCACGCTCCCGGCAGGATTTTTCCTGATCACCACTTGTCTGACCACTGCACAGGTGCCTTAAAGGGGTAGTGCGGCGCTAAGAAATTATTCACAAAATAACACACATTACAAAGTTAGACAACGGCTGAGCACAGTTAGGACGTGGCACAGGGGGGAGGGCATGAGGGACGGCAGGAGCGGGTCGGCCGGCCTCCCGAAGATTACATCACTGCCAGAAGAAATGCGGACGGGTATTGACACGGATCAGGTAATGTATAATGCACTACACTTCCGGGTCCACAGGCGGGGGTCGGGGAACACGGGGAAGGGGGCCATTCACATACATAACATACATTACAAAGTTGTATAACTTTGTAATGTGTGTTATTTTGTGAATAATTTCTTAGCGCCGCACCACCCCTTTAATGATCCAGCACATGTGCAGTGTTCCGACAAGTGATGAATAGGAGAAATCCCGCCCAGGGGCATTCCTAATGATGAAGAGGGTGGGGAGGAGGGATGGAGAGGCGGTGCAAGGCTCGGGCACACACACACTCTAGGCCACACCAATATGGCACAGGGCTGCAAGTTTAAAAGTAGTTTTTCAGGACAATAACAGCATCACCTGCCGAACGGACTCCAGCAGAGATCTTGGATTAAAATCAGCTATCTGACAGTACAAAAATAACACTGTATATGCAGCCAGTCCACATCAGAGTGATTCCTCCATGGACATCCAGACATCCTTATAGGTGATTTAAAGTACACAAGATCTGAGATAAAAATCTTAAGGAGTTAATTATTAACAAGCTATATCTGAAATAATCTTTAGCAGTGAGCTGCACATGACAGGAAAATATGCAATATATACTTAAGCACACAGATCATTTAACAATACTCTGTCAATATGTTTCTGCTGTCCTGTCTCAGGGTGGCATAAACTAGTGACATAGAAGCTCAACAGAATGAGGTATCACTTACACTCCACCGCACACCTGTCCTGTCTATTATGTGCCTGTGCCCAGCAGTCCTCCATATTCATGAGCACCAGCTCCATTTTCCCACCAGCTGCTGATTGGCTTTGTCTGTCTATACTGACCCTATTATTAATAGCAGGTAAGAAGATGTGACTGTGCAAACTACAGAAACTATACATTTCTACTGAAGTCAATGGGCCTGAAAGACGTTGTCTCAGGGTCAGGTAGGTTCATTCGTTTGTCTGTCACTGATAAGTATTTAGACGCATTAAAGTGCTCTCCCTATGTACAGCTCAATATGTATCTGTGCAAAAGGGCAGATAAAGACATCGGCCTCGATTGATCAATCCTTGGGCAAAGAAACAGTGGAGTAGATTCCCATAGCAACCAATCAGTAAGGAACAGTGTGTTATATTCCCATAGCAACCAATCAGTGAGGAACAATGGAGTAGATTCCCATAGCAACCAATCAGTAAGGAACAGTGGAGCAGATTGCCATAGCAACCAATCAGTAAGGAACAGTGGAGCAGATTCCCGTAGCAACCAATCAGTAAGGAACAATGGAGTAGATTCCCATAGCAACCAATCAGTAAGGAACAGTAGATTAGATTCCCATAGCAACCAATTACAAAGGAATAGTGGATTAGATCCCTATATCAACCAATCAGTAAGGAATAGTGGATTAGATCCCCATATCAACCAATCAGTAAGGAATAGTGGATTAGATCCCTATATCAACCAATCAGTAAGGAATAGTGGATTAGATCCCCATATCAACCAATCAGTAAGGAATAGTTTATTGGCTGAACCTGCTAACTTTGTCTGGATTGGCCGACCATCAACATAGAAACATAGACGACCGCCAGCAGAAAAAGACCACATGGTTCGCTCAAATAGTATTACAGTGCTTGATAAAGTCCTATATTGTAATCCCTTTTCTTTCTTCTTCTGATTTTCTGTAATTATTTCAGCCCAAACAACTTTGCATACAGACTCTGTTCAAACTGTGCCCCGAAGCCCGGCCAGTGACAGGGGTGCTATGTATTTTTGGATTTGATCGGATTTGTCTTTTTTAAGAAATTTACGTTTAAAAATGTCAGAAAGTTCAAAAATTAAAATATCACACACACAGCACAGCATTAGCCAGCCAATCACAGCAGAAATGGAAATAGCTGTAATGTAGCAGCCAATAGAAACTCGCCTGACAACATCCATGCAGTTACATCTCTATCGGGCCGGTAGCAAATTTTCTCTTAAAGGGACGGTGCTGAAGTCACTCTGAAAGCAGCTGGGAACCACCAGGCAAACGCTGCCATCCCACCTTTCCCCCCCTAACGGACCCATGACTTTGAAGTCCTCACTGACACAGAACTGGTGATACAATAATGTATGGTGGCCTCCTTACTTTCCTCTAACAGCAGAAGTCAGGGTAGATATGGATTGGGAAGATGCAGTTCAACTGCCCCATCCTTTAATTCCAATTAAAGGGGTTATCCAGCGCTACAAAAACATGGCCACTTTTCCCCCTACTGTTGTCTCCAGTTCAGGTGCGATTTGCAATTAAGCTCCATTTACTTCAATGGAACTGAGTTTCAAAACCCCACCCAATCTGGAGACAACAGTAGGGGAAAAGTGGCCATGTTTTTGTAGCGCTGGATAACCGCTTTAAGTCTGGCAGTTTCTTACAGGGGTGTACTGTTCTCAGCTTGTTATCCCTCTATCCATTGAACTGCTGAACTGGGAATCCTATGATGGTGACCACATGGAGAATAAATGAAGCAAAATAAAAGCATTGTTCTTCATTCTTAATTTTTCATACTTATTGTATGCTGTGTAATGAATAGAACACAATAATCTATCACTTAAGATCAATCTATGTACATAACTAACCAGACACTAAAAAAATCATACTTGATGCCCCAGTTTCCAAAATAGAGGGGTACCATGAACCTTTGTATTAGCATCTAGTAAAGATGACAACTGAAAAGATCATGTTACAGCTCTATGCCGCATGTAAGAGTACTGTGTTAAATTGAATGCACCAGTTCAATCCATGTATTAAAGGGGTACTCCAGCAAAAAGCGTTTTCCTAGTAATTAAAACACATTACAAAGCTATATAACGTTGTAATATGCTTTAATCACCTATCTGCCCCCCTTCCCTTTCTTTTTCCCCCTCAACCCCCCACCAGGAAGTGAAGTAAACTCATTCTTACCAAATGACTGTTGACCCCAGGCTGCTCTGTGGCAGACATTTTGTGACAATGACATCATCAAGAGGGAGGCGGGTCTAAGCACTGTTAGGCCAGCCTCCCTTTGTCAGATGACCCAGGTTGCTCAGCTCTGATTGGATGAGCAAGCTGTAAACCATCTAACAGTTTTACAGAGTCAGTTAGACATCACAGGAAACAAAGTGCATCATGGGAAAGCCCAAACCACGAAGTGAAGAAAAAATGAAGCCACCAACTGGAGCTTCAGGGACCTGCAAACAGCGGGAAATTCAAACGGAGACAGACTCAGGAGGGATGGTAAGTGGGAAAACTATGTTTATGACTGATTGATTATTTTTTTTTTATCAGCGCCGGAGTACCCCTTTAAGCTTTTTATACGAACTTATGGGCGCCACCACACTGATTCGGCTGGTTTGGTCTTTTTTTCAACCCGCCGACTGGTTTCCGCGATCTGTGCTGTTTTCTAAATATGCAAATGAGGTAGTTTGGTGCACTGGAGGCGGGCCCAGTGCCCCCGGTGCACCGATATCTCCTCCCCTGAATGGTACGCTAAGGCAGAGCCAGGCCGGGGCCAGACTTGATTCAGAAGGGAAGTTGATATTGGTGCATAGGGTTGCTGGGCCCGCCTCCTGTGCAGCGAGCAACCTCATTTGCATATTTAGAAAACACAGCAGGTCGCGGGAAATGGGAGTCGGATAACAAAACAGGAGTACACCAGCGAAATCAGTGCAGCGGTGCCCATAAGGTTGTCTAAAAAGCTTAATATGTGGATTGGACTAGTACATTCGCTTTAAGGTAAGGAAAAAGCAAGACATTTTTAAAGGGAAATTGTCTCCATAAAAATACTTCCTAAGTTATCGCCATCATGTTATGGAGCAGAAGGAGCTGAACAGATTGATATATATCTTTATGGAAAACGATTCAGTACAACGTGTAATTTATTGATTAAAATCTCTGACGTTTCCATTCTAAAGAGTCCAGTCCATAGAGTGACACCGCCCACTTGACTCTTTAAGACAGATGAGCAGGGATTTCAATCATTTTGTTATAGGTTATACTGAATCTTTTCTCATAAAGTTATATAACAATCTGCTCAGCTCTTTCTGATCTATAACATGATGGCGATAGATTAGATAGCATTGTCTTGGTGACAGGTTCCCTTTAAGAACTTTTTAATGACCCAGTTCTGGTATCAGTTTTTTAATGTATAATGTATAGTAAAACCTGCAAGAAAACTAAAGGTTTATAAGGACATTTGTGTTGCTGGAAAGTTCACCATGAGGTTAATATAAATACTAGATAGGGTTTTATGTTGTGTCTGTACCTGCAAGCTACTTAGCTGTGATCCAGATTTCCCTGGAAGGCACAAGGCTTGGGCTAGAAATGCTTCTACGTCTGTCAGAGTTAGATTCTCCACCTGATCAGAATAGACAAAAAACAACAAACTGCTGTGAGCCAAAGCAAAGGAGAGAAAACACAATTGTTTTGTTTGCAAATGGGCACCAGACAGAGGTTTAGGCCGACGCATCAAATCCATAGCTTTAGGGGAAGGTACTTGAGATGTCACCAAATGTTAGATACAGGATGCAAAGACCTATATCCAGTCTGAAATGATGGCTGGAGGCTCTTACCTCACCCAGTCCGTCCACACCCTGGGGCACTTTCCTTTATTTCAATGGACTAAAATGGATTCGGCTAATTTAACCCATGGAGGGAGTCTGGAGTTTTCTGAATCTAAATAGGTGTCCTGTTGTTATGCTGTTTGTGTGTGTTTTGGGTAGTTCCTGCTTCATTATGACCACGATTGAGCCTGATCAGAGAGATGACTACTGTTCTGCATATATTCTATGGCTCTCATGTAATTCGTTCACACTGTCCCAGATTTACTAACGTGTCTATGACAGAATTTTGGCTAAAAAACGTGGCGCACAGGACTTTTCTCCACACTTATTAGGCTGGGTTCACACTAAGGGGGACATTTACTAAGGAGTCTAATGTGTGCAACTATTCTAATGAGGATTGGTGTATATTTTGTTCCAATATCTTGTGATTCATTAAAATGTAGCACTGCCATAGTGATTGCATCTAAGTAAAAAGTTGCAAAAAAAAGTAGCAAAATAGCAAAAACTGCGCAATCATATTTACCTGGTACTGACCAGACGTAAGCCTGCACCTGTTTGTGCGACTTTTTAAAGTCACAAATGACAAATTGGGCACCAAACCCGGATTATGGAAACTTTTGGGTGAATACTCAAAACAGGCAGATTAAAAAAAAAGTTGCATGTAAAAAAATATTCGCCAGTTGAGTATTGGTCCATAAATAAAATTTAGACCAAAAATAGGTTAAAAATTCAATTATTCACGGAAAAATAGTCGCAAAGCCCTTGATAAGTTTCCCCCTACGTTTTTTTTAATCCATTTTTGCAAAAAAAAAAAAAAACACAGATGCCTTTGGGTGCATCCATTTTGATCCGTTTTTCCACTGACTTCCATTATATAAAAAAAAAACAAAAAAAAAAAAACAGATCAAAACACGGTTTTTTTTTTTGTTTCCTTACATACACAAAAACGTAGCTAACCTTATTTTTGTGTACGTTATAAAAAACGGAGGCATTTGGATCTGTTTTTTTATAGTGGAAAAACAGATGCACACAAAGGCATGGTGTGAACCCAGCTGAATTTTAGACACTTTTCCACTTGGTCAGAAAAAGGGGTGGAGTTTATGCAAAAAATGGGGCGTGGTCTATTATTCTATATAGGTAGCCAAAACAGTTGTTACATACATTTCTATAAGAATGTGGACAGTACCTGAACTGTTAGATAGATCAGCAGGCAACAGGTAGCAGCAAGCTGGCTGTTCCAGCCTCTCAGTCCCTCTGCCCATCTCTCGGCATGGAAGCACGCCATGCATGTATAAAGTCGCTGTTTCTGAATGTCAGGGTCTTTAGAAAGCCAGAGCTCCCTAGCAGTGGGTGTTCCACCTAAATGCATAAAACAAAGCATGTTGTCAATACTCCAGCTATTAGTATGTAAACTACATAGAACAGTACAGGAAGGACTCCAGTACTTATCAGCTGCTGTATATAATGCAGGAAGTAATGTATTCTTTCCAGTTTGACACAGAGCTCTCTAATGCCACCTCTGTCCATGTCAGGAACTGTCCAGAGCAGGAGAGGTTTTCTATGGCGATTTTCTGCTGCTCTGGACAGTTCCTGACATGGACAGAGGTGGCAGCAGAGAGCACTGTGTCAGACTGGAAAGAATACACCACTTCCTGCAGGGCATACAGCAGCTGATAAGTACTGGAAGACTTGAGATTTTGAAATAGAAGATATTTACAATGGACATTTTGTCTGTGATGGTTGGCAGGATCATGAACAATATGGCTGTGCACTGGGTACGGCAAATGCTTTCCTAAGAATACAATCCCAAACCTGCCGGCAACCTGACCCTGCCTTTAAGAAAGGTTACAAATAGGGGTTTATTTATTTTTTTGTGCCTGAAATACCTGGTGTCGGTGTGGTTTCATTCATGAGGCAGGCTCGGGCCAAATGTCTGCCCATAACAGTGAACTTGTGTAAGGCTCGTGCCTTTAAGGAATGCAAACTACATTTTAAAAGCCACAAGGCTTTGTAACTCTGTTAACTAAACACAGGGAAAAATAAAAGATCACTTTTGACTCTGACCTTGTGACAGGGGATTTTTTTTTTTTTTAGAAAAAGACGTAGGACTCTAGCAATTTCCTGTCCTTGCAAACATTCCGGAATTATCACCATTCCTTGACTTAGAAAAAAACACGTTATTTTTTTATTGTTAGAGGTGAACTGTAAAAGTGGTGGTTACTAAATGCAACAGCCTTGTGAGAGCCTTAAGGGTGCGTTCACACTTACAAGATCCGCAGCAGATTTGCTTTGAATCTAATCTGGGCCATCAAATTTGCTGCCGATCCTGTACGTGTGAACGCACCCTTAAGGGTATCCTCATGGCCTGAACTTTTGTTAGGAGAGAATGTATTAGCAAAATATTGGCAAAATGTATGTGCTCCTAACCAGGACCGGGCTGGGCAACATTTCGACCCTATGGCCCCATTCACACTATCGTCGCAGAGATTCTGGGTAGAACTCCTCCGCACCGACTCCTGCCTTCTATCGGTTACAATGAGAGAGCACGCCTGCCTACGCTCTCCGCGCCGCACCGCTCAAAGAACTGACATGTCAATTCTTAGAGCGGAGAGGCGCGGAGAGTGGAGGCGCGTGCGCTCTCCCATTGTAACTGATAGAAGGCAGGAGTCCGCACGATTCCATAGTGTGAACAGGGCCATAGGGTCTTTGTCACGCATGCTTAAAAAAGACCCTAAGGGGCGAAACGTTGCCTTGTTATGCTTGGTTATGGACTAGACCCCTGACACCAGCAGCAGTCTCCCCCCTCACTTCTTATCTGTGCATTATAAGTCAAAGCCGTCTTCATTACAGGAGTAAAGTGAAGACTGGTTTGCTGAGTCCATTATAACCTATGGAGGGGGAAGGGCTGAGGGGGATGAGTGAGCTGGAAGAGAAGAGAAGCAGGTGTGTAGTTTGCAGACCGTCTGGGCACATAGAACGCTGGATTCACAGATCAGAAAGGTCAAGCTTATCTGGGAGCTTGGTGAGAAAAGACTGCAGGGTGTTGTGCTGTGCAGGGCTGCCTTTTCTCCTCTCTGTGCTCACTCACCCCCTTGACCCCTCCCCTCTCCATAGAACATAATAGACACAGAAATCCTGCTTCTTCTGAAGTGAAGGGGGGGAAGAGGTAGGAAAACAGCTTTTTAAGGACAGAAGGAAACTATTTTGCTTAATAAAACCTATTACAGAGTTTCTTAAAATCGCTTGTACTATTGATATTTATTAATTTCTGAAAAATGGAGGTTACACTATGATTTTCTATACTATTAGCAGAGAACATGTATAATCGTGCTCCCTGCTGTCCCTATACAGAGCTCATTTATAGCTGAAGTAACAAAGTATATATATATATATAAAAAAATTCCTAGCAAGCATCCTATCAGGGGCGGCATGTACTATGGGCTAAGGGCATAGCGTCTGTCTCATATGCATTAAACAAGGTGGTCAGGGTCATAACATGCAAAAATAAACTTTTTTTTTTTTTGGCCAACTTTTGCTTCCCGATCTTTTCTGCTTCCGTTTAGAATGTGATGTGTGACATAATGTCATAAGCCTCAGCTAGCCGGTCTCCGCTGTATGACAGGATGTCACAATGAATGAAGTGTCACTAAAGAGAGGACATATTTGTATATACACCCATGAAGGAACGGCTGGGGCATGTTATAGTCACTGCTCTTCTCACCTGGTATGGAGAGGGGCACTGCAGGAACCACCTCTGGTCTCTCCAGCTTATTGCCATGATATGCGTACCACTCACAGACCACAGGGCGTGAACCTGGGGAACCTAACAATACAGAAAAACGACATATAATGAAAAAAACCCAAAGTACACTAAATTCAGTAACTAGTGTCAAGCGAACCTTTTATAGTGGTCGGGCTCGGCAATGTTATCTGAGCCCGAACACTCAGCGTTTGATTCCTGGCGGCTGCAGGAGTTGGATGTCGCCCTAGAAAGCAGGGATACAGCCTACGGCCTATAGCTATATCCATGTTTTCCTGGCAGCCCTAGGACGGCATCCAACTTCTGCAGCCGCCAGGAATCAAACCCTGAGTGTTCGGGTTCAGATAACATTGCTAAACCCCAACGTTATGACGGGGGTTATTCACTCAACACTATTATTAGTAACTATACCCCTGGATGGAGCAGGATTGCTTTAATCTTGTGACTATAATTGACTTACGTACAATGAGGGAGATTTATCAAACACGACGTAACGTGAAACTGGCTCAGTCGCCCCTAGCAACCAATCAGATTTCACCTTTCATTTTCTAAAGAGTCTGTGAGGAATGAGAGGTGGAATGTGATTGGTTGCTAGGGGCAACTGGGCCTGTTTCACTTTACACCATGTTTGATAAATCTCCCCCAATAGCTCTCACTCCTGATCCCCCATAAATATGAATGTTTGGCCAAGCCATGTGTTCTCAATGGAGAGAGAGTAGGAACAATAAGATCTAGTAGTCCAACATGCCCAATCCATCCCTCCCCTGGCTTCTGCCAATAGAGATTTGTGAGGCCCCCATACACATAGGGTATTTAAAGGAGTAGTCTGGTGAAAAACTTTTTTCCCCTCCAGCGTGTCATTAGCCACAATTGGCTGAGCATAACAGAAGACGTCTGGGGCTACAGCCAATCAAAAGGCTGCCGATGCGCATCATTGGCTGTAGTCCCAGACGTCTTCTGTTATGCTCAGCCAATCGCAGCTGAGCAGCTGATGACGCGCTGGAGGGCAACCGGCATGAGGGAGGGCCGGAGCGGTCCAGCCGGCCTCCTGAAGATGACGGCGGGGACAGAAAGGGTTGACAGTGATTATGTGAGCATTCAGTATTACACTTCCGGGTCAAGCGTGGGGGGGGGAACATGGGGAAGGGGGCCATTCAAATAAATAACACACATTACAATGTTGTATAACTTTGTAATGCGTGTTATTTAGTACAAAAAAGTTTTTCACCGGACTACTCCTTTAAAAGGGGTACTCCAGCGAATTATGTTTTCTTTAAAATCATCTGGTTTCAGAAAATTATACAGATTTGTAATTTACTTCTACTTAAAAATCTCCATTCTTTCAGTACTTATCAGCTGCTGTATGTCCTGCAGGAAGTGGTGTATTCTTTCCAGTCTGACACAGTGCTCTCTGGGCCTTATTTACACGTTCTGTATATACAGACAGCGTGCAATGGAATATGTATCATTTTGATGCCGGGAACTCCTAAACTGTTTTCAGTACTGTCAGTGGCGTAAATAGAAATGGCTGGGCCCCATAGCAAACTTTTGATTGTGGCCCCCCTTCTCTTCCCGACTGACCACTAAGCTGTCAGGTCTAGTCGTAACTGCATAACTGCAAGAACTCATCAGGAGTGTTTTCAGTTTAAGGGCCCTATTCCACCAGACGATTATCGTTCAGATTATCGTTAAATTGTTCGAATCTAAACGATAATCGTTCGGTTGAATAGCAGTTAACGACTAACGACCGAACGAGAAATCGTTCATCATTTAATAAGACCTGGACCTATTTTTACCATTGCTCGATCTCAAATCGTTCGCATTGAATAAGAAGTCGTTCGGTCGTTCGCAGTAGTGACGAACGCAATAGCGACGACAAGACGACCGCAAGAACGATCATAAGTAACGATTACCTTTTCATGTAAATGGGCGAACGATTTCAGGTCTTTTGTCATAGCGGTCGTTTGGATGGTTTATCGTTAACGATTATGCAAACGATAATCGGCCGGTGGAATAGGGCCCTAAGGGACAATTGCAGAACCCGGAAGGCCTTCTTGGCCACCGAGTGCTGCAAATTATGACAGTTTAAGGGGCCCAGCATATTGCAGGAGCAGGCCTTGGGGCCCCATAGCAGCCACGAAGGCTGCTACAGTGGTAGTTACACCCTGGGTACAAGTACTAAGATGGTGGTCGAACATGTGTCCCTGTATTGGGCCACATCGTCCATCTTCTACTACAGTAAAGTGTTGTACTTTCTCTGTTTATTTGACCAAGGCTCACAGATGGACGGCTCAGGGTTTCTGTCGCCCCTTCAACACTAATTGTATATTTCAGTGGAGACCTGACAACAATTGCTGGAAACGCGGCCGAGCCTAACGCATATATGAAAACACCTCCGTGGATTCCTTCTTTTCTTTCTGGAGGAAAAAGTGAAGAATATGTTTAGTTTCCAGTGCGAGTCATTAATGCCCGTGTTACACCGGAGAAAGATAAGGCTTTTTCCTGTTCAAAGGGTTTACTGAACAATGCGACAATCCCCATCACAGCGCTGAAGTGAGTGCCAGCTCTGCAGCCGTAAGAAGACGAAGAAAACACTGATGTAAGTGCAAAGTAATTCACTCCTTCCTACACCAAATATGCCTGCCATTTCCTTTTAGGTTGTTGTGTTAGGCCTTGTGTGCATCACCTCTGGCGTAAGACCAGGTGTATAGCTTAATGCAAATGTGTCCTTAACCCCCTTAAAGGGGTACTCCAGTAAAAATAAAATAGTCTTCAAAAACTGAAGTCAAAAAGTTACAGTTCCAGTACTTAGTAGCAAATCCCCATAAAAAAACCTCTGGACAGTTCCTGACATCGAAAGAGGTGGTAGCAGAGAGCACTGTGTCAGACTGGAAAGAAAACACCACTTCCTGCAGGACATACAGCAGCTGATAAGTAGTTGAAGATGGGGTGGGGGAGATTTATAGATTTTTGAAGGCTGCGGCAAGGATTCACCCCTTCTCCCTGACATACGTCTCCTCTTCCGTGATGGTAGCCGGCAGATGGACGGCCGTATTCTAGGTCTTACGGGCCCCAAAGCATATCTAATAGTTTCTCCTTAGGTATCTTGTCCGAATGTCTGTTCCACATATCACCCAGGAAGCGGCTACAGACACAGGTAGAGATGAGCAGGATTCCTAGGACCATCAGCAGCCACGTGCTCTAGGACATGCCGCCATCTTTCTTCTGCGGACACGAGCTCTCAGCACGGTGTCTTATCTTATGCAGAGGATTGTGGGTAGCTGGATCTTCTGGCTTTGGTGTTCTATCCAGGGGTGAGGTCCATCCTTCCACCCCTCTTCTCAGGGCTTCATATGGAACGGGGTCTCGGACATTCCCCCTGTAGCCGCTCCTCATAGGACTTATGTACACCTTGATCCTCTTTCTTGGTACGGGCTTTGTCCCAGGGATTTGGGCGGCTCCATCTTGTTGCGACTCTGATGTTATATCCGGGGAGGAAGTCTTTCCTTCCAGGGTCTCTCCTGCATCTCCCCAGTAGCCGCTCCTCATAGGGTTTCCATAGCCCTTGCTTCTCTCTGATGGTGGAGGCTTTGTGCTGGGTGTAACCTCTTTCATCTTCCTCCTAGGACATGGCCTCACCTGCAGAGGACCATATAGGAGCAATCAGAGGGAGTATATAGCAGCCGCTATACATGGTTACCAGGACTGGCTGGACACCACAAGCTCCTGGTCCGACTGTCAGCAGGAGATAGTTGTAGTAATGGACGGTACAAAGAACATGACTATAGTCAGAAAAAGGCGCTGGACGCTGTGACTCTAAGAAGAGGCAGCAAACAACTGACAGGATCCCAGTGTCCGTTCATTTACCTAGAGATGACTCTCTGTGACATCACCTGTGACACGATTACATGATCAGTGACATCACCTCATTAGAATATATCACAAGGGATATTATATATGGAAATAGCAGCTCACATAGCATTAATATTGATAGTTGATCTCCCCCATTGATTGATAACAATGGGGGAGATTTATCCAGCTGTCTTACAGTAAGATCGGCCTTCGTTTCCATAGCAACCAATCACAGCTCTGCTTTCAACTATTCATGAGGCTTGGTAAGGCTAGGTTCACACTGCGTTTTCAGCATCCGTTTAACGGATCCGTTTTTTTTAACGTCCAGAAAAATAGGGTCAGCAACGTTTTTTGGTCCGCCAAAAAAACCGGATCCGTTTTTTTTATTATGGAAGTCAATGGAAAAACGGATGCACACAAATGAATCCGTTTTTTGCAATCCGTTTTTCATGCGTTTTTTTGCAAAAAACGGATGCGTTAAACGGATGATGAAAACGCAGTGTGAACCTAGTCTGACATGAAAGCTGAGCTCTGATTGGTTGCTATGGGCAACAATGGCCGATCTTACTGTAAGCGTCCATTCACACATACAGGATCTGCAGCAGATTAGATCCTGTGTTCAGTCAATAAGTTATAGCAGATCCTGTACATGTGAATGGACCATTAACACCAGGTTAAAGTGACACTGTCACCTCCTTGTTGCATTCTGACATCTCTACACAGGTGTAAAGGGTAAATTTAGGGTTTTTCATACCTTATTTTATATCATACGTCATGGTGCTTGTTCATATAAAAAGTGATATTTTATCAAATGCAGATTGTGTTAAGTGGGCGTGGCCTCGTGGCACTAGCACCATTTAGCCCCGCCCACACCGCCACAGTTGGCCCCGCCCCCTCGCCGGCCATTGGAACAATGGGCGCCAAGGGGACGGGACCAAAGGTACAGTTGTGGGTGGGGCTAAGTAGCGCTAATGCCGCGAGGCCACACCCACTTAATACAATCAGCAGTTGATAAAAGGACACTTTTTACTTGAACAAACACCATGACGTATGATATGAAATAAGGTATGAAAAACGCTAAATTTACCCTTTTCACCTGAGTAGAGATGTCAGAATACACAAAGGGGGTGACAGTGTCACTTTAAGTTTCAATTTGGCATTTGCAAAAGTAATTCAAGGAAAAATCCACTGTCGATAGGGGGATAGCAGGGGATCTGACCTCTATACCCCCCGTCGATCTCCGTATCGGGCCCCCGGCCTCTTTTTTATGAATACAGCCGCAGATACAGCGCGTGACCCGCAATTCTATTCATTCCTATGGATCAGACATAAAGCGCCGAGTACGCTGTCTCCTGAGCTGCAATGCTCTCTGCTGCCACCTCTGTCCATGTCAGGAACTGCCCAGAGCAGCAGCAAATCCCCATAGAAAACCTCTCCTGCTCTGGACAGTTCCTGACATGGACAGAGGTGGCAGCAGAGAGCACTGTGTCAGACTGAAAAGAATAGACCACTTCCTGCAGGACATACAGAAGCTGATAAGTACTGTAAGACTGGAGATTTTTAAATAGAAATAAATTCCAAATCTATATAAGTTTCTGACACCAGTGGATCTGATCCCCCCCCCACACACACAGACACAGACACACACCTGTGTACCCCTTTAAGTGCTTCTCTCCAAATCCTAAGGCACATAAAATGGATCTAATATTTAAAGAGACAGTAGCCAGAAGTGGAAGAGGGCAGAAATCTCATAGATCAGTGACTGCCATGCTTACCATTACCAGTGCCAAGCAGAATGGCATACATGTGCTGACGTGCAGCTTTATAGACCAGGGCTTGACTAGGAAGGTGAGGGTCATTGTCATCCTCCAAGGTGTTACTACAATCAGTTTCTCCAAGACACAGAACATTGCAGATCATGACGTTGTCTCCTTTGTAGTGCTCCTTCAAGGCAATCTGTAGAGAAGAAAGACGTTCCTTATACACACACTCCGGACTGCTTTTACATTTATATGTATTGTAACCGCACAAGGAGCAGAACCCAACTCTTTCGAACCTCTTGAAAATATTTTTCGATCCTAAGCAACCCCCGCTATCATGTATCCTGTATACTGTAACACAATGTATGTTGCACAACCATTCCCTACATTTAAAGGAGTACTCCAGCAAAACCCTTTTTCCATTCAAATTAGTGTGAGAAAGTTATATAGATTGGTAATATACTCCTATTTAAAAATCTCAAGTATTCCAGTACTTATCAGCTGCTGTAGGTCCTGCAGGAAGTGGTGTTTTCTCTCCAGTCTGACACAGTGCTCTCTGCTGCCACCTCTGTCCAGAGCAGGAGAGGTTTTCTATGGGGATTTGCTACTGCTCTGGACAGTTTCTGACCTGGACAGAAGTGGCAGCAGAGAGCAGTGTGTCAGACTGGAAAGAATACAACACTTCCTGCAGGACATACAGCAGCTGATAAGTACTGGAAGATTGGAGATTTTTTTTTAACAGAAGTAAATTACAATTCTTCATAACTTTCTGACCCCAGTTGATTTGAAAGAAAGAAAGAAAGAAAAAAGCTCTGGATTATCCCTATAAGTGACTAACATTTACACACATACGATAGTTGTCTAGTTAGCTTTTAAGCTCATTAGCTTTCTGAAAGCTGTGCAGTCTATACGCCTACTTGGTGTCCCAGCACATACACTGTGGAACCACCTACACCTGAACAATAGGAACTTTAACCCAATGAGTGTCCATATATTATATGCCGCCTGAGCTAGAAAAAGTTTAGTAAGAGGTGAAACATTGATTCATTTCTTCTTACACTTTCATGTGGGATTGCTATCCATCTATAACTCCTGACACCTGTCATACATGTAAAGACATGAAAGGCATTTCCAGAACAGGAAAACTTTACTACTTGTCAAACATGACGAAGTAGTGGAGGCAAGGTGCTCACCCTACCCCTCCTCGTAGTACGTGGGGCAGACCTTGTTACTGTTTAACCTGCAGAGCTATGACCATGATATGAGGGACAGAAGAAATACTGCTTCATATCGCATAGATCTGACTCAACATTTGTAATTTACCTCTATTTAAAAATCTCCAGTCTTCCAGTACTTATCAGCTGCTGTATGTGATGCAGGAAGTAGTGTATTCTTTCCAGTCTGTCACAGTGCTCTCTGCTGCCACCTCTGTTCATGTCAGGAACTGTCCAGAGCAGCAGCAAATCCTCAAAGAAAACCTCTTCTGCTTTGGACAGTTCCTGACATGGACAGAGGTGGCAGCAGAGAGCACTGTGTCATACTGGAGAGAATGCATCATTTCATGCAGGACATACAGCAGCTGATAAGTATGGGAAGATTTTTAAATAGAAGTAAATTACAAATCTATAGAACTTTCTGACACCAGTTGATTTGAAGGAATTTGATTTTTCACCGGATTTCCCCTTTTAACACAGTGGCCCAGATTTTCTAATTTTTCAGAATTCTGATGCAGTTTAGCCAAAAAACTGTCTTCCATGACATTTATTATGAATTTAGGATATTTTTCAGCCACAGTGAAAAAAAGACCTGAAAATATGTAATGTGTAAAGAGATTCCTAACTATAATATATACTGATCCCATAGATATAGCAGCAGCAGCACAAAGACAGAGTTGGGTGAACAGACGACCCAGGACATCAGACTTAAAGGGGTTGGCCACTTTTTTTTTGGAAGAATACAGTAACAAAACCGTTCCTGACATGGACAGAGGTGGCAGCAGAGAGCACTGTGTCAGACTGGAAAGAATTTACCACTTTCTGTGGGACATACAGCAGCTGATAAGTACCGGAAGACTGGAAATTTTTAAATAGAAGCAATTTACAGATCGGTATAAGTTTCTGACACCAGTCGGCCAGTCGGCTAGGGCTGGCCCGGGGACCCCAGTCAGAAGGCATTTTCCGAGTCGTGACAAAATGCCCATCCCGACTGATGGACTGGCCACTCAGCCATTCAGTGACTGGAGCAACTTCCCGCCCCAATCACTGACTGGCTGAGCGGCCAGTCCCGTTGTGACTTGTAGACCCCGGAGATCCCGGAGCCCCGCAACGGTCCCGAGTCTAGTCCTGTCACTCACCAGGGAGAGGAAAGTTTCTATTCGTTATCAAATTCCCCCCTGCCGAATTTTAAAAAAGGCCGGACTTCTCCTTTAAAGTGTCACAGTCGTATTTTTTTTTTTTTTTGCAGAAATCAATAGTCCAGGAGATTTTAAGAAACTTTGTAAGGGTGCGTTCACACCTACAGGATCTGCAGCAGATCTGCAGCAGATTTGATGCTGTGTTCAGTTATTTAAATGAAATCTGCTGCAGATCCTGTAGGTGTGAACGCACCATAATTGGGTTTATTAGGCAAATATGCCATTATCTGCATTCAAAGAGACTTTTGCCAGGTTCCCCCCCTCTCTCTCTCATTCACTACTCAGTATCAGGAAATCTCGACTCTTTTACATCAGTCGAGCCCTGTGTAACCTATGGAGAGGGGAGGGGGAAGAAGGGAGATTAGTCACCAGCAGAGAACAAAGGATTACACAGAGGGACCTGTGTGAAAGCCGATATTCAGAGGTCGGAGAGGTCAGTGCTGACTTCAGAGGAGATAGCCTGGTGATGTATCTGTAAATTAACTCTTTGTTGTCCTGTTTTGGTGCCTCATCTCCTTCCACCCCTCCCCTTTCCATGAACCATGAAGACAGGGGGAGAGCTTCAAATGGCCGTTTCCATGATAAAAATGCATTTTTCAGCTAATAAACCCAACTACAAAGTTTCTCAAAATCGCCTGTACTATTGATTTCTGCAAAAAAAAATAAATAAATACATTTAAACGACAGTGACACTTTAAAGGGGTTATCCAGCGCTACAAAAACATGGCCACTTTCCCCCTACTGTTGTCTCCAGTTTGGGTGGGGTTTTGATACTCAGTTCCATTGAAGTACATACTAATATGACAGCTACAACATATAGTATAATGGTGCGTTCACACCTACAGGATCTGCAGCTGATTTTCTGCAGCAGATTTCAGTTAAATAACTGAACACAGCATCAAATCTGATGCTGTGTTCAGTTATTTAACTGAAATCTGCTGCAGAAAATCAGCTGCAGATCCTGTAGGTGTGAACGCACCCTAACGGAGAGTATAAATTACCTCTACAATCTCGGCATCTTGGCATATGCTCACTCTTGACTTGTCAGTGACGGACTTTGGGCTGCGGAATAACCACGGTGAACTCTGTTGCGGTAGGATATAAGACTGTATGCCTCTCTCCAATAAAGCCACATCGAACCCTGGCGGCAGCATCCTCTCCACCTCTTTAGCGCCATGGGGCAAGAGTTGTATCTGCGAAATAAAAGTAGCCACGGCCCGAATGACATTGGCCCTCTTGTTCTGTTCATTACGCTGTGAACGATAGGCGGCCAGGCACTTCCTGTGAAGCTGTTCCATCGCGTGTTCCGGTACGACGTCACTGCCGAGAAGACAGGCGAGCAGCGGCAGGTCTACCAGGCGTAGGCCCAGCTCCCCGCAGAAGCTTTCCCTGCAGTACATTAGAGTCGCCATCTCGTCCAGGCGAAGTTTATTGATGGAAAAATAGGGGACTGTGTTGAAGATGAGAAAGTCGCTGTCTTCTCCTAAAATTCCGAGACAGTTGTGTTGGAGAGCGTAAGCCGCGATCTCATAATCCCCTTCGACTCGCGAGCAGATTA
>NC_091468.1:62537135-62549635 GCF_027789765.1 Dendropsophus ebraccatus | reverse complement strand
AGCATCTCATATACACACCTAGATGGTAACCTCATTCTGATGGCCAAACACACAATAAATACAGAACTCCCTAGAAAAAATAGAGAGAGAGAGAGAGAGAGAGAGAGAGACAGAGAGAGAGAGAGAGAGAGAGAGAGAGAGAGAGAGAGAGAGAGAGAGACTAACAATACAATAGGAGTGCAATGTGCCGGTGCCAAAGACTATTAAACATGAAAGTGTAATAAACAATATAAACACATATAGTACAATTGTATATATGTGTTTATATTGTTATAGTTATTGGTTGCACTGGAACTTTAATATTATGTAATGGCATCAAACTTTAGGTATTTCTGATTAGTAACTAATATATATATATATATATATATATATATATATATATATATTCCAGGACCGCGCTTGTAATCCAAATCCACTCTTAAACCAAAGCAAATTTTCTGAACAACATGTAAAACAGATGAAACAAACAATGGGAAACGGCAGAATATGTGATATATAAGTTACTGTACAGTATAGCAATCATCATGTGGAGTATAATGTATAGTAACTGCATAACCCTGATAACACAGCAGCAGTTTGTAGATACAGGATGGAGCTGCAGATCCCCATAATGTAGTAGTGTAGTACAACAGGCTAGAATAGAGAAGCAGGGCTGCTGTCAGAGGTCTATGTGGTCACATGACAGCAATGGGGAAGGGGGTGTGTTCAGCATGGACCAATCAGGAAGTGAGAATCACAGAGCTGTGCAGGAGGACAGTGACAGAAACTTTATATACAGCAGTGTAAATGGCTGAGTGTAAGAGGCCTATTCCACAGGAGCGATAATCGGCCGAATTGTCCCGTTTCGGACGATTATGGCTCGGTGGAATAGAGAAAACGATCAGCAGATGATCGTGTCATCGGCTGATCGTTTATTTAGGGCCAAACCTAAAATCATCGGTCCCCCACCGCGAATCGCTACGGTGGAATAGGTGGACTGCCGCGGCCAGTGATTGGCTGAGCGGTCTGACAGCTCAGTCAGGCCGCACCGAAGCTGATGCTGTGCTGCGGGACCCAGAGAGGAAGATGGAGCGGAGGAGAAGTCCTGCCAGGTAATGTATGCTGCAAGGGCTGCAAGGACATTGGTAACGATGTCCCTGCAGCCCTCGCTTAATGATCATCAGGGCCGTGGAATAGGCCCAGTAAACAAGCGCCGATCTAGCAGATCGGCGCTCGTTTACATCGTTAATCAGGCCCTAAGTGCAGGCACATTATAGCAGCAGTGTGTATAGCTGAGTGTGAGTGCTGGCACATTAGAGCATTATTAGTGTGTATAGCTGTGTGTGAGTGCAGGCACATTATAGCAGGAATGGAGAGGATGGGAAAGACAAGGGCTGACAGAGACTGCAGGGAGCATGAAGGAATGAGCAGGACAGATGTGGGTACATACATGCAGCACTCTCTGTCCGGGGAGAGAGGGGTTACAGCTATGGAGAGATTACCTCCACAGTCCTGTCCCCTGTTGTAAGCCCCAGCCTGAAGTGGATCTGCTATGATTTGGAAGGTGAGGGAGACTTCCTGGGTAAGAGTACAGTGCTGTAGACCCCGCTATGCAGACCATGCCCCTCCCCCACTCCCCATCCCACCCAGTACAGGGAGCTCTTAAACCAAAGCAATGCTCTTAAACCAAGTTACAATTTTTAAAAAACTGTGAGCTCTTCTTGTAAAACGCTCTTAAACCAAGGTACCACTGTATATATATAACTGCATACATGAATCAAAAAAGGAAAGTAAAAAATACATAATCAATATAATAAGTGTATAACTGTGTAAAAACGAATTATATCATTTTGTATGTGAATATAATATAAGTAGATGATGAAAAAATACTAATAAAAACATTATTTTTACTTTAATTTATATATATATATATATATATATATATATATATATATATATATATAGTGTAATATTTAAATGATATAACCCTCACTGTGTTATGCATGAAATCAAAGTCACGATAGAGATTAAAGAGCAAAGTACAGTGGTACCTTGGTTTAAGAGCTCACAGTTTTTCAAAATTGTGACTTGGTGTAAGAGCATTGCTTTGGTTTAAGAGCTTCCTGTACTGGGTGGGAGGGGGAGTGGGGGAGGGGCATGGTCTGCATAGCGGGGTCTACAGCACTGTACTCTGACCCAGGAAGTCTCCCTCACCTTCCAAATCATAGCAGATCCACTCCAGGCTGCGGCTTACATCAGGGGACAGGACTGTGGAGGTAATCTCTCCATAGCTGTAACCCCTCTCTCCCCGGACAGAGGGTGCTGCATGTATGTGCCCACATCTGCCCTGCTCATTCCTTCATGCTTACTGCAGTCTCTGTCAGTCCTGATTGGTCCATACTGAACACCCCCCCTTCCCCATTAGTGTCATGTGACCTCACAGACCTCTGACAGCAGCCCTACTTCTCTATTCTAGCCTGTTGTACTACACTACTGCATTATGGGGATCTGCAGCTCCATCCTATATCTGCAAACTGCTGCTGTTCTTCAGGGTTATGCAGTTACTATACATTATACTCCACATGCTGATTGCTATACTGTACAGTAACTTATAATATCACATATTCTGCTGTTTCTCATTGTTTGTTTCATCTGTTTTACATGTTATTTAGAATATAAAATTATTCCCACCAGAACAGGGATGCAGGGGCTAGGTTCACTAATGTGAGCACAATCCCTCATGGGATTAGTCTCCCCAAAGGGAGATCAGTCACCAGCAAAGAGCAGAGAACAAAGGATTACACAGCAGGAGCTGTGTGAAAGCTGTTATTCAGAGGTCAGAGAAGTCAGTGCTGACCTCAGAGCAGATAGCCCGGTGATGTAGCTGTAGTTTAACTCTTTGTTGTCCTGTTTTGGTGCCTCATCTCCCTCCACCCTTCCCCTCTCCATAGAAAACCATGAAGACGGGGGGAGAGCTTTAAACTGCTTTTTCATGATAAAAATGCATTTTTCAGCTAATAAACCCAACTACAAAGTTTCTTAAAATAGTCTGTACTATTGATTTCTGCAAAAATTTTCTAAACGGCAGTGACACTTTAACCAGATGCCCCCGGCTCGGCAGAAAGTGACAGTCTGGCTCAGGCGGGTTAACGCCCCTTTCCAAACTGTGCTCTGTTGGTTGGGACGGGAGCAGGGAAATTATACTTACTGATCCGTTCTTCCATCTGTCTTCACTATTCTTGCTCAGCCAATCAGCAGCTGCAGTCCTGACTCAGCCCCTGATTGGCTGAGCTGCGATAATGATGAAAGCAAGAAGAACGTTGCATTATCGTCTGGATTGTGTCTCCGTATCCATGGAAACCCGACCTTCCGGATTAGCAGAGGATCTCTCCGCTAATCCAGTAGGTCCTAGGGTCACAGGTATACTTCATTAAGGCTCATGTCTAGTGACTATCCGTTTGGTTTCAGTTTGTAATAGTCTCTTCATTACATCTCCACTCCATATTCCCAGGTCCATAGATCAATCCCTTTGACTCCATGACCCATGGGATTGTCTCGATGATTTCATATAAATTGCCTTGGAATTGGTTTTAACTGGTTTTTAACTCAAAGTGGTGACACGATTGCCGTCCTTACGTCCCGAATGTGCTCTAAGACCCTCACCTTCAATTCTCTTTATATCATCCCAATGTATGTGACAGGCAGAGCATTTACCATAAGAGAAGCTGCCCCATTCAGGTTCCTGATGTAACGTGAGCAGGGTGTCACATAATGGCTCTTGCCAGGATGTCCCCTAAATTTTTACTCCGCTTTGCCGTCATAAGTGACCCTGATGACACCTCCTTATCCTGAGACAGAATCGGTCACCACTGGTTCAGGACATCCCTCATGTCCTCCAACCTAATATGAAAGTTGGTGCGATTCATTCTCTTGGCTCTGAACTACCCATTGTTTGTTGTTTAAGTCTTTACCTTAAAGGGGTACTCCACTTAACCCATTCAATCCCCACCTAAAATCTAAGCTTGTGTATAGGAATTGGGCTGTTTGTCTCCAGCACACGCTGCCTCACAACCTGAAGCTGTTGAAAATCCTCACTGCCTGCTCCACTCTGTCTCCACTCCTCTGTCTTCCCCCTCCCTTCTGAGACAGAGGTCACATGATCTCTGTCTCTTCTGTTGCTAGGCAAGCTGTAACACCTCATCTGTAACCCTGCCCACCACTGACATCATAGCAATCAGTGAGCAGCTGGCCAAGAGTGGGGAAACAACAGAACAGTGACAGCCTCCTGAGCACTGGGGCACCCGTTAGGAGTACTAAGCCTCCACTCCGGCCAGCCCGCCCCTTTCTAACGATAATGAATGGAGTGAGCCACCTGGAGGCTGGCCGGATCGGCACTATGGGGGCGGACATTGCTCCTAACACAGAGATTATGGGGGAGATTTATCAAACATGGTGTTAAGTGAAACTGGCTCAGTTGCCCCTAGCAACCAATCAGATTCCACCTTTCATTCCTCACAGACGCTTTGGAAAATGAAAGGTGGAATCTGATTGGTTGCTAGGTTTCACTTTACACCATGTTTTGATAAATCTTCCCCTATTAGATGCACGACCAATGGCTGATTACAAGAAAGGGCGCTGGCCGCACAGTTATTGAGCCCTCTAATAGGCTCTGCACACGATCTAGCAGATCGGCACTTGCCTACATTGCAGGTTGGGCCATCTAATAGGACCTTTAGATCGGTGCTCTGTTAGGAGAGTCTGGATGAGTCAGACTTTAATATCTCATTGTGTCTTCGGACAGCATGGATGGAAAGTATATTGCAGCGGTGTTGATCAGACAACCGACAGGTGCGGCACCTTTCATTCAGACCTAAATATTGCAATTGCTATTGATCACAGTATTTAAATGGTTAAATAACTGACATCAGCAGGACTGATGTCGGTCATCGACAGCAGGTGTCTGTTTTAACATATAACAGCAGACACCCTGCACACACCCCTTCATAAAAGGGTACTCCGGTGAAAATAAAATTCTGTTTACATTATCTGTGTCAGAAAGTTATATAATTTGTCAATTACTTTTATTGAAAAATCTCCAATCTCCCAGTACTTATGAGCTGCTGCATGTCCTGCAAGAAGTGGTGTATTCTTTCCAGTCGTACACAGTGCTCTCTGCTGCCACCTCTGTCCATGTCAGGAACTGTCCAGAGCAGTAGTTTTTTTTTTTAATGGGAATTTGTTCCTGCTCTGGACAGTTCCTGACATGGACAGAGGTGGCAGCAGAGAGCACTGTGTCAGACTGGAGAGAATACACCACTTCCTGCAGGATATACAGCAGCTGATAAGTACTGGAAGACTGGAGATTTTTTAAATAGAAGTAATTTACAAATGTATATAACTTTCTAACACCAGTTGATTTGAAGGGGATAAAAAATGACGGAGTACCCCTTTATCCCTTTAATTATTAAAATGCACATGTTGACTTAAAATAGTAAAACAAATCCCAGACAACCATTTTATTATCACATATGAGTTGTAAGTTAGTTATCAGTGGTTATCTATTCGTGTATGTGTGTTCAGCCATCAGGGGGGGAAACTTGGTGCAAAACAACAGGAAAAATCTTTAAAAAGATAGGCAGTAACAATAATAAAAAAAAAATGTGCATTTCTAAATGTACTTTCTTGAAAATCCAGTCAAATTTCAGGACATCAATGTAAATAAATGCTTAGTAGTCACGGCTGTGTTAGCAAGTAATTGTTAAATCCTCATAAAGCAGAGTTTGCTGGCCTTGGACCAACGCCTCGTGTGGCAGGTCACATTCTTTAGGATTGGTTGTAAAGGTTCCTGTTAAAGTATGTACCATACAATGCAGCCATCTGCCACTTGTAAACTGCACACAAACCAGTGCACATTCTCTAATGCTGAAAATTCCCATTCATTTCGGCACTATATTCTCTCCTGTTCTTTTTTTTCTTCTCTTTCTTGTTATTTGTTTTTCTTTAAAGCAGCTTCACAATATTTTTTTTTCTTTTTTAAGTTTAGCATATATATATATATATATATATATATATATATATATATATATATATATATATAGATGCACAAGTTCCCAAGTCCACAGCTCCTTAAAATTTTTTTAATTTTTATTATCAAAACATCTTAGTAAGAGAAACACTATACATATATATATATATATATATATATATATATATATATATATATATATATAACACAAATGTGTGAACAACTACAAAAAACACAGAAAATAAAGTGTTTAGTTAATATATATATATATATATATATATATATATATATATATATGTATATATATCACACACTATATAGAACAAGTTCTAGTCTGTGTTCTACACATCTATTACCATATCAGCTAGACATAACATCCAATCCACTAAAGAGTGCTGTAGCACAAGCCTCAAATCCTTTTCGAAGACAATAGGCTACTATAGGATACATTATTTCTATGCAAAAAAAAAAAAAAACCTCCACGGTACACTTAGCATATCTTTTAAATGCAAGGAAACAAATCTTGGCTCTAGTTTACTTTGTAAGTATAGGAGTGACAGATACAAAAAAAACCTAAACATAAAGCTCTTATAGTACATTGTTAGAATAAATCTATAATAAAGCTACACACTAAACGAGAGCAACATATGCCCGGACATTTCTTTGATGGCGCATCAATTGTTTCTGCTCATATCAGGACTAATGTTCTGTACCTCCATTGTGCATTGTGGTTCTTTTGAAAAGAAAGTTAACAAAGACTTGTTTATTTTATTCACTTGACAAAAAAAAAAACAACTAGTGACTGGTTGCAAGAATTAGTTTTTTTTTTTTTTTTTTTTTACATAGTTTATCTTTTTATTAGAGCACTTTCAGTCGTGACATGCTTTATGGCAAGCTCTGTTTCCTAGCAGCCAAATTAAACAGGCCTATTCACCTCCACAATGGAGGAGGGCATTGGGAAAGAGCTGGGTTTGTTTAAACTACTTCTGTCTTCATTCACAGCCTGATGTCCCTCTGCATTATGAGGCTCACAATAGGACCCAAAGAAACCATTGTCAGGCAAAAAAACAAATCAAAATAGGCCGGAGAGAGGTGCTGCAATGCCTAAAAGACCGACGACACAAGTTACGTCGAAAAATGCATCTACACATCGATTTATCATATAGATCGATAAGTATTTATATGTTTAAATGTAAATATTGTAATATCACAATATGTCCCTTTAATTCTATACCGGGACTAAAAAGATGGGGACGATGGATGGAGGGAGATAAGGAAAATTACCATAAGTGTGACAGGTGGAACAGCTCCAAGATGGACTATAAAGAAGCAGATGAGGAGGATACAAAAAAAAAAGATAAAGATAAAGAGGTGGAGATACTGCAGCTTGGAGGACTGGGGGGGATTACACTCAGAAGAGAAGACAAATTAAACAGAGAAGAAGTCCAAGTCAGATTAATATATTTAGTGACTTTGGCTACACAAAGCCTGGCCATTGTAGACACGTCTGAATAGCTATGAATGGTTTGGAGCATATGCAGCCTGTCACTGCAGGTGCTCACATCTGTTCTTCTTAGGCAGATGCTCATAGAAAAAAAAAAGAAGAAGAAGAAGGGAAGAGGCTTTCCAATGGCCTGGGACACGCCTTGCAACCCTACCCCCCATCTATTTTACCCAGTGGTGATTTAGGGTGGAGGTGAAGGGTGGAAATCAACAAAAAAACACCATGATCATCAAGGCAGTGACCTCCACTAGGAACGGCAAGTTACAAATTCACACTAGGCAGACAAAGAATGAAGGGATTGGGTACTCTATAGAAGGGCTATAGGAATGTTAATCACTGACAGGCCAGATGACTCCTATGTACAGAGGCCACCTAGACCCATTTTATTCAGCACTTACCCCCAAGCTGTGGGGAAAAAGGAGGCTTGGGCTTCTAATATAATTTGTGATACGCTAGATGGAAAAGAGTATATTGGGACAAACCTCAAAGGGTTAAATTCAAATATTTTATTCAGTCTATAAAATCGAGCATCCATCGATGCAGTCTGCCCTCACCAACTATGATCTATGAAAGAAGGGGTCCTGGTAAAGAGCTCCTGTTAGGATAGGTTCACACTGCATCTTTGCTCTACGTTTAACACAGGGATGGGGACCTTCGGCCCTCCAGCTGTTGCAAAACTACAATTCCCATCATGATGGGAATTGTAGTTTTGCAACAGCTGGAGGGCCGAAGGTTGCCCATCCCTGGTTTAGCATATCCGCTTTACGGTAGACTGCATTTTCACGTATGTTAAAACTAAGGGGGAGATTTATCAAACATGGTGTAAAGTGAAACAGGCCCAGTTGCCCCTAGCAACCAATCAGATTCCACCTTTCATTTTCCAAAGAGGCAGTGAGAAATGAAAGGTGGAATCTGATTGGTTGCTAGGGGCAACTGAGCCAGTCTCGCTTTACACCCTGTTTGATAAATCTCCCCCACAGTTTTTAATAAAGACCTATGGAGAAAATGTGTTTTTGCTCCAAAATGCTTCTGAAAGGTGTCTATAGCCTTTAAATTTACATCATCTGCACTTACATAAGCTTTAAGGAATGTAAACATCTCTACGTATTTACAAGGTCAGTGCCATATTGTAATGGCTTGACTAAATATACAAAATATAATTATGACATCCTTAATAGTGTGAACAGTGTTCAAGAAATAAATGTGGGGAGCCAGATAAAGTGGTGAGAGGCCACGAAAGGCTCTTATGCTGCATGTGACCATGGCTGGCATTGCATAAAGAAAGATTGTTTCACTAGCGAGTGCTGCTTTATTGATTCCATAGTCGTCCATAGTCTTTTAAGTGTACCTGTCGTTATGTAAGTGTACCTGTCGTTATGTAAGTGTACCTGTCGTTATGTAAAACTTTTGACATGCCATAGAGACATGTCAAAAGTTTTGGTCAGTCGGGGTCTGAGTGTTCACACCTGGACCGATTGGGAGATAGAGCTGGGAGAAGGCCGCACTCTCCGCTAAAAAAATAGTCGGACTTATAATGGGCTTCTACAGAGCGCAACTTTTTTCAACTCAGTGCGAGGAGAGGATGAGTTGCAGCGCGTCTTCTTCCAGCTCATTCTCCCATTCGGTACAGGTCTGAGGACTTTGACCTGGATCGATCAAAACACTTGACATGTCTCGGTGACATAATATATATCTCGGTGACAAGTCAAAAGTTTTTTTAGAACGAATATATGGGGGACATTTGTTAAGTCCAGCGTTTTCTGCAGCTCCGACAGTACGGAGATTTATGTAGAAGCGCATTGCCTCTACATAAATCCCATACGCACCAGTGTGTACGCCAGGAAACCTACGCCAGCTCTGAGCCGATGTAGGTTTCCTTATCATTTTTTTTTGCGAAAAAAAATGATGAATTAAGCGGACCCTGAGTCCGCCCCCCCCCCCCCGTTCCGCCCCCTCCACACACCCCTGGCGTACCGGGCGGAAAATGGCCAGACGCCAATATTTATCCGCATAACGGCCTTTTGCGAATAAATTTGTTTGAATCTGGCCATTTTTCACCAAAAAAATATGCATTTTTTGCTTGATAAATGTCCCCCTATGAGTTTTTTTTAGCAGTTGCAACTTTTGCTGTGGATCCACAGTGTTTCTGCAGCACTAGATTTATAGGGGGAGATTTATCAAACATGGTGTAAAGTGGCACTGTCTCAGTTGCCCCTAGCAACCAATCAGATTCCACCTTACATTCCTCACAGACTCTTTGGAAAATGAAAGGTGGAATCTGATTGGTTGCTAGGGGCAACTGAGCCAGTTTCACTTTACACCATGTTTGATAAATCTCCACCATTGAGAATTTGGATTCTGAATGTTCACCGCAAAGACTTCTGGGAGATGTAGTCCGACAGCAGTACATAGAAAGAGGAACAGCAAGAGATGCGGACCAGGCAGAAAACTGCATCAGAGGAGCGGGACTACTGTATAACCACATGGATGGTGTCAGATGGGAACATAGGTAATGCTACGTTTACACGGAACGATAATTCGCCCAATCATACGATTAACGATGTCGGAGTAACGATTTTTTTCCCCATAATGATCAGCGTTTAGACGGTACGATATATCGTACAGAAATTCGTTTTGCGATCGTTGTGCGATCGCTTAAAGCCTATCTCACACATTGGTTAAATCGGCGAACGACTGCTTACACGGAACGATCTGCAAATTTTTGGTGAACAATCAACGACGATTTGAGAACTTATCGAAAGGTCAAAATGACCGATTTCTCGCTCGTCGTTTGATCGTTTGCTGCGTTTACACGTACGATTATCGTTCGAATTCGATCGTTATCGTGCGAATTCGCACGATAATCGTTCCGTGTAAACGCAGCATAGGAATCTTGCATTTTTGGAATATTTTTTGCCCGGAGTTCCTTTTTAAGGTCAAAATTAGCCTGTTCAACAATGTTAGGGGAAGAGCAACATGTGGGGATGTATTTGGGACATATTTCACTTGAGTTCTACAAGTATAACTTTAGTATATTAGCTGAGATGGGGGATACCCCTTTATATCATTACTTTCATTTACAATAACTTTTATCATGGAGTGCAGCAGCGTACGCCTCTCCCCCGCTGCCCAAACATTGCACTTGTACAGTCCATAGACTAATGCAGCGAACAAGTAGGATTTGATTGACAGCCAGGGGGAGACACATACTGCCGCACCCTCCCCCCCAGCTAGTGATCGCAGTGGGTCTTATATTTGCAATAGTTTTATATTCGGCTGTAAGAGTGCCCTGGAGGGTCCCCATGCCCTGTGCCAGCCATGCCACCCCCAACCCACACCTTGCACAGGAGTCGCGTCCCATAGTACTGATGCAGGTGTGGAGAGTCAGAGGACTATGGGCTCCTATGTCAGACATGTACTGAGCTCGCTGGTGTCAGCCAGGTCCTGGGCATTTCTAGGAATGGGAAGGGTGGGGGGTCATGTGAACAGACCATATTCACTTTCAGGGTATAACCACACATACTGTATACCCTGTGTATACCACACATACTGTATACCCTGTGTATACCACACATACTGTATACACTGTGTATACCACACATACTGTATACACTGTGTATACCACACATACTGTATACACTGTGTATACCACACATACTGTATACACTGTGTATACCACACATACTGTATACACTGTGTATACCACACATACTGTATACCCTGTGTATACCACACATACTGTATACCCTGTGTATACCACACATACTGTATACACTGTGTATACCACACATACTGTATACCCTGTGTATACCACACATACTGTATACACTGTGTATACCACACATACTGTATACACTGTGTATACCACACATACTGTATACCCTGTGTATACCACACATACTGTATACACTGTGAGCACTTTTCCAGCCTCATGGTCCTGGCTGACATATTATGAGGTAGGAGGATGGCAGAATATGACATGAGGAGGGGGCAGAATATGACATGAGGAGGGGGCAGAATATGACATAAAGAGGGGGCAGAATATGACATGAGGAGGGGGCAGAATATGACATGAGGAGGGGGCAGAATATGACATAAGGAGGGGTATCATACAGGGGCAGAATATGACATGAGGAGGGGGCAGAATATGACATGAGGAGGGGGCAGAATATGACATAAGGAGGGGTATCATCCAGGGGGCAGAATATGACATGAGGAGGGGGCAAAATATGACATGAGGAGGGGTATCATACAGGGGCAGAATATGACATGAGGAGGGGGCAGAATATGACATGAGGAGGGGGCAGAATATGACATAAGGAGGGGTATCATACAGGGGGCAGAATATGACATGAGGAGGGGGCAGAATATGACATAAGGAGGGGTATCATACAGGGGGCAGAATATGACATGAGGAGGGGGCAGAATATGACATAAGGAGGGGTATCATACAGGGGGCAGAATATGACATGAGGAGGGGGCAGAATATGACATGAGGGGGCAGAATATGACATGAGGAGGGGGCAGAATATGACATGAGGAGGGGTATCATACAGGGGGCAGAATATGACATGAGGAGGGGGCAGAATATGACATGAGGAGGGGTATCATACAGGGGGCAGAATATGACATGAGGAGGGGGCAGAATATGACATGAGGAGGGGGCAGAATATGACATGAGGAGGGGGCAGAATATGACATGAGGAGGGGGCAGAATATGACATAAGGAGGGGTATCATACAGGGGGCAGAATATGACATGAGGAGGGGGCAGAATATGACATAAGGAGGGGTATCATACAGGGGGCAGAATATGACATGAGGAGGGGGCAGAATATGACATGAGGGGGCAGAATATGACATGAGGAGGGGGCAGAATATGACATGAGGAGGGGGCAGAATATGACATGAGGAGGGGGCAGAATATGACATGAGGAGGGGGCAGAATATGACATGAGGAGGGGTATCATACAGGGGGCAGAATATGACATGA